>NW_015546020.1:231288-272376 GCF_001515605.1 Sinocyclocheilus anshuiensis | reverse complement strand
TACCCGATACTTTATTTTCAAACTTTTCTATTATTTCCTTCATTTTTATTGAAAATAAATGCCTTTCCGATGCGATACGAGATTTGAAAAGGGAGAAAAAAAAGTTCGGCAAAAGGCAGATTCGAACTCGGGTCAATCACGTCAAAACGTTCACGGCACATGTTACACCATCTACGCCACTGGAGCTGTAGTTTGCTGATAGTCTTTTGTTGTGTTCACTAGCCCAATCACACGTAGGTGGGCGGAGTTTGTGTAAATAGCTTCTGTCAACAAGGCGGCTATTGCACTTAGTGTATAGACACTACGAAAAAAATCTGCACAACAGATCAACACTGATCTGCAGGAGCATTCCAAATTAAAAAATTTACAAAGGCACACTCCTGCTTTTTCTGGAGGCGAAGTCATCAATGAGCTCATCATATGATAATTAAAACATGAATTAACATCAACAAACGCTATTAACGTCAACAGCCAAAAACGTTTCACAGGATTATGAATGTAACTACCTGAAAGGGATGCACGGGCTTCATCTTGGCCTTGTGCTTATAGCCTACTGTGTTCACCGTAAAATTCATTTTTTACAACCTAATTATGTATATTTATTCATGTTTATATTTGTATTTATGTATATGCATATGTTAATATTAATATAGAACAAAAGTTTTTTTGAGTAACTGGGATGGTGCCCCCCCGGGAGTTGGTGCCCTACGTAAACTGCGTATTCTGCGTATAGGGAGTGGCGGTACTGGATATACGCCTAGTTGTATGATATTTAAACCTAAATATCCTAAACCTAAAAACCTAAGCTACACCTAACCGCTGCTGTAAAGTCTATAAAGAAAGTCTCTCACTCTGGCCTGTTCTCCATCTTCATTCCTTCATATTGTGTTGAGTTATGAGAGGGAATCTTTATTTTAAGTCACATCTCAAGCACACACTCATGTGTACCCGAGTAAACGCTCTGTTTGCTGACTACATCAGTATGTTCGGTTCCCGATGCCCGATTGTTTAACAAACACTGGTTTCTCCTGCAGCGTGTGCTGAAAATAGAGCCAAGCGTGTTTGTGAAATGTGCTTTAGCGTCCTTGACCCGTCTAATACTCACCAAAACCTAAACCAAACCGTTAGCCAGATAACTAGCTAACACAAGGCTGACTCAGTAATGTTAACCTGGGAGACGAACGCTTTGACCGCTGTAAAGTAGTAGCTGTTTACAAGTTGTTCTTTCTGAAAGGAAAAGAACAACGCCACTGAACAACACTTCTTTCTAAGCGACACGAGGCCGGATTCATGTTGACCTTTCAGAAAGAACAACTTGTAAACAGCTACTACTTTACAGCGGTCAAAGCGTTCGTCTCACAGGTTAACATTACTGAGTCAGCCTTGTGTTAGCTAGTTATCTGGCTAACGGTTTGGTTCATGGAAACAAATCTTCCGCCAGGAGCTTCTGCCTCAGGATCTCAGGCTCGACGACAAGCTGCGTTTTATCATCCTGAAGAGCACTGGGTATTAAACGGACCAGCGCTAAATAATTTAGACTGTTTATCTCCCACTTATTCTATCATTGATTTTTCATTACTCTCTATTGTTCGGCGTCCAGCAGCCTCACCGGACCGACCCACAAGAGATCTGAGATTTCATTACCATCATCGCTAAAGGGCAGCGTGTGCCCAGACAATCACAGCAGTGGGAACTGAGAACGAGATTTTATTCAGAACCAGTTCCATTTAAAAAAGAAACCTGAAACCAGATTATTTATGATGTTTGGTTTTCTTTAATGCTAACTGAGCATCTGGATCTGTCCACTAATTCACTGAAATACTTCATACTTCTAGTCCTGAAATACTCCAACATTGTTTCCTGCACCGCTGTTGAGTTTTAACAAAATATTTCAAATGATTTAGTGAACTATTTTAAATTATTTATTAAATTATTAAACATTTGGCAAATTGTTTGGCTTCAGAACCAAAGAAAATGCTCTTGGAAATAAAAAGCCTAATTTCTGACAATTAGAGGGGAAAAATTATAATAGAAAAGTAGATATATAGATTAGATATTTTTTGTATTTTATTAATATTTTTAATGTAATACTCATAACTGTTTAATTAAAATCAATTCATTCAATTTGTGTACCAAACTGTCAAAGATTGTATTTTCAGTCATTTTGCCAATCACACTTTCATAAAATTGTTTAAATCAATTAAAATTAAGAATATTATGATATCAGTATTGTCTATGTCTATTTTAGCTTGACACCAAAAAACAAACAGTGTGACAAGATCAGTCTGATTCACCAATGAATGCATCTTATGAGCCTGTTCTGTTAAATGACTCAGTCAAAAGACTCATATATGGTGAGTTATTGGTTTAAATCATAAAACGGTTCTTGATTCACCTGAATTTTTACAATTCAGTATTTTTATTACATATTTAGTTTTAGTCATTGTATAATAAAATAATAAAAAATAAAAATAAAAATTCATTACATTTTCTCACGATTAATTTAGAAACTGTCATATTGTTATTTTTCATTTGTTTTGTCGATCACAATTTCATAAAATTGTGTAAATCATTAAAATTAAGAATATTGTAATATCACTGCCCATTTCTATTATAGCTGAAGCATGATGTAATAAAACAAACAGAGCACAACTATTGTAGTCTGATTCACCTGTGAACATCTCTTATGAGCTGGTTTGGTAAAGTGAATCAAAAGTGAGTTGTTTGAATCACAGAATGGTTGTTGATTTGATTCATCTGAAGTTTTTGTCTTTGTCTATCATGTCCAACTCGAAATTAGCCACAAATGACTAAGGATGTAATAATTTTGTAATAATTTTAAAAACAGTAAAACATGTAGCCAAAAATAGTTTAGTATTTTTTTAGTACATAATTACTGTAGAACCAATGCTTCCTCAAAACTGCTAAAAGAATCATTTTTGGTCCAGACCTTAAAGGGATAGTTCATACAAAGATGAAAATTCTGTCATTAATTACTTGCCCTCGTGTCGTTCCAAACTCGTAAGACCTTCGTTCAACTTCGGAAAACAAATGAAGATATTTTCAATGAAATCCGAGAGCTTTCTGACCCTTCATAGACAGCAATGCAACTGAAACGTTCAAGACCCACAAACATAGTAAAAATATTGTTAAAATAGTCCATGTGACATCAGTGGTTCAACCGTAATTTTCAACCGTAAATTAATGAATCTCCGAGAATACTTATTCTGTGCAAAGAAAACTAAATTAACAACTTTATTCAACAATTTCTTCTCTTCCGTGTCAGTCTTCGACGCGTGTTCACGAGAGTAGCACGACACATGCGTGTGATGCTGCTGATGCAGAAGCTGGCGTTCTGACGTAGAACCCAGATGCGCAGCGCCTTGCTTACAAGCAGAGGAATGAACAAGCATGCGTTGTGGTACTGTCATGAAGATTTTTGGAGTGAACTATCCCTTTAAAGGTTTATCATTATAGGGTGGTTGTGTACACACACTGCCAACACACATTTCAGTTCAAACAACTTGTAAAAGTGCATGTAGCACCCTATGACCCCTTTAACAGAATCGTTACCAAATCAGCATCATTGACCAGAGCGCACTACTGTACTCGACTGACGTGTTATTCAGTGACTATGAATCTGCAAACGTTGCACACAAACTAGTAAAGAGCTAGCTCAGATTAGCATGCTATCGACTGCAGCACTCGAGTTGTTGTCACACAGAGATGTGTGAGTCGTTTCTCTCCTCCAGCACTGACGTGAATGATGCTCACATCGAGCTCAGGTGTGCCGCAGCAGATGCTGACGGAGACACTCAAGATTTGACTCCCACATCACAGGAATCAACATCTGCTGCTCTCGCATTGGTCACATTCACAGTTTGCTCTCTGATTGAGAAGTCATTGTAAATCATGTCGCAGTAATTCACCTCCGCGCTCGCGCTCAGACGAACGGTAAGTGGCTGCTGGACGCATGTAAATGAGACGGCTGCGTTTGGCAGATGTGACAGGAGACGGTCGGCGTTGTCAGATAGAAACTCCGGCGGTTGTGCAGATGTAAGGAAACCGTGGCCATTAACTGCTCTGACTGATGCCTGCGAGATAACGGATTGACGGATCCAGCGTTCGCGGAGTCCTGCGGCTCTCTGGGGAAAAGTGGGACAGTCAAACATACAAGGAGGAGTTTTACTGTTTCCTACGTTTGAAAGCCCTCGGTGAAAGAGCTGTAATATTGTGACAAGTTGCTTATTTTAGACTTCTGTCAGTCTCTCGGATTCACTTTTTCAAGTACTACATTGGCATGGATGTTTTGCGACCACATTGCTAGATAAAACTGTCCCAAAAAAAAAAAAAATAATCCATAATAATAAACTTAACTAAATAACAATCCATAATAATAAACTTAACTAAATATAATAATAATAATAAACAGCAAACAAAAAAAATTAAATGAATTACAAATTATTGAAATTATTGACTATTTAAATGTTAATTATATATTAAATTTTTTTGATATATATAAATGTTTTAATGTTAATAAATAATAAAACATAAATACACCCCAACAAAAAATAGTCTAAAATAAAATAAAACATGATAAAAGTATTTAAATGTTAATTAATAATATAATGTATCATCTTATTAATGTATCATATTATTATTATATACATACAAATTATCTTAATTTTGATTGTAGTTTATGCGTTTATTTATTAACATTAAAACAATCTTTAACCTTAAAAAAAAATACAAAAACAAAATAAATATTTAAATGTTAATAAAATGTATAATTAGTGCTGTCAAACGATTAATCTCTTTTACGATTTTTGTTTACATAATATATGTATGTGTACTGTGTTTATTTATTATGTTTATATAAATACACACACATACAGCATATATTTTGAAAATATTTACATGTATATACATTTATATATTTATATTATTATATTTTATATTATGTATAAATATATTTAATATATAAACATAACATATTTTTCTTAAATATATATACATGCATGTTTTTGTATTTAAATATACATAAATATACACAGTACACATACACACATTATGCAACAAAATCTTATATTTTGGATCCGATTAATCATTTGACAGCACTAATAATAATAATAATAATAATAATAATAATAATATCTAAAATAAACTAAACTAAAATGAAATAAGGGCTACTTCATGCTTTCACATAAATTTATTATCCATAATTGTCTATTCACTTTTCACTATAGTGTACAGGATTTGAAGGATTGTGAAAAATGTTAAATATGTGACATGATTTTACTAGAAAACAAAACAATCTGAAAATACGAGTTCATTAGCACAAAACATTTGACTGATATGACCAAATATTAATTCCTACCAGATTAGAGACCTCTTAAAAAGGCAAGATTTATACACTTTGATATTTTCTATAACTTTATATAGTATCAATATTATTTGATAAATATAGATATAAATATATTACATTTTATACTCTATTCAAATTATTATACATTTATATAAACAATATTCAAATTGATATAAACAAAAATTTAGTTTATATTGAGTAAAATTATATAGCATCAATATTATTTATATTATGTGATCTATAAAATTTAATTTATTTTTAAAATATGAAGATTTATATCTATTTCTTATAAAATGAATTAAAATATTTTATTCAACTGTAAATATACACAATTATATTTATAATTATATTTTATATTATTATAAAAACTTTTACGCAAGAAAGTTTGCGTAACATTACAGTAGCAATATTGTTTATATTATGTATTAAATATGTAATCGATATGTATCTATATCTATCTTAAAATTAATTAGAAAATGAAATACAATTATAAAAAGCTTTTATAAATGAAGTTAATACTGAGTAACATACATTGTAAACAATATTGCCTGTTTGTTTTTACTGTCCAATGAACAGTTTCAAATGAAACCATAGCAAAATAAAATGTGTATTTGAGCAACACTAATGCTGCTTTTCAACAAATCAGTGTTGTTGAACGAATCTGTTGAGTAAATGAATCAGTGATCAACTCAAAGTCACTTATTTTGCTCCTGGAGAAATCAGTGCGAATCAGTTGAATGAATCATTTGTAGCGAATCAGCTCATGGGGAAAGGTTTTCCTATGGATTAATTAGAGAAGAGTCCATTTCTACTGTGCACTGTGTCTTTCCTATGGAAAATGTAGTGAGAGGGGTAATTCTCAACATGCCATTAGGTCGTAAATGTATCTGGTCTAGCAAAGGTGACCAGGGGGGGCCTGGTGTCATTGCAGACATCCTGGTACCCAGTTTATTGGGTGAGGGGACTGTGACGATTTGTTAATCTAATGAATAACTGATTTGTTAAATCAAATGAAAAATTGTGTGTTTGATTGGTCCAGACGCTACACATTTGAGGAAATGATTCACTGACTTACTCATGAAGACCTGTAGAAAGAATCACTGAAAAAAAAAATACATTTTTAATATAAAACAAATATAAAAAATAAAAATGTAAATAATTGTGTTAATTCTTAATATATTTTATCTTAATATCATTTATTTTGAACTGTTGAAGGGTGAACTTAGCATTAGCATGTCTCAGCTCAGCTGTCCTGTCCTGTCCTGTCCTCTCCAGCTCTGCACCCCCAGCGCTTTCATCCATCAACACGTCTGACATGAGACAACCTCCAGTGATCAGTCTGACCGGATGCAGGCACTAACGTCACCGATTAGCCCAGATTAGCCATGACACAAGCGAATATACTTTGAGAGGTTTTAACAACCTTCCCGCTGGTTTATTAAGGGAAACACTTGATCTTGCTCTGAGTTCTGCACTTAATACCTGCTGTTCCTGTTTTCAAACAGACTAACTTTTGCTTGAGTGAAAGGTTACTATGTATAGATGCGAGGAGGCGTTCGGGGCAGGACACTCCAGTATTAGAAAGGCCAGCACATCATAAATGTTAAGGATCCATGTAATTGACATTTAGTGCTTTAAATACTACATGGGTTTCTCCGCCTCCATTCAGATATTAAGTGGGTTTTCAGTTGGACTTTTTATGCAAACTTCATGCTGCAATCGCTGTTGTCATAACTCTATAATTATAAGCGCTTTCCTGAGAGCTCTGTGGATATTTCTTGCTTTAGAAAGTGTCACAGTCAAATTATTTCAAACATTTGCAGTCGTGTTAAATGCTTTGTTACGGATCAGCAGTGAAGAATTGCGTGTGCGTCTTGAGACGTGTTAATTTCAGCCTCAAGACGATGGGAAATTTGTTCAGAGTGCGTGAGCAGCTTCTGAAACACTCTTGAGCTGTTTGAGTTCCTGAATACAGTGAAATATGTCGCTCCAAACATGTATGACTGAACTTCTGTAAAAAGGAGACGTTTTGAAGAATGTTATCGTGACCATACAGCACATGACCGCAACGCATCGTGAAGAAATGAATGAATCTGCTTCCGGTTCGAGTTGCTTAAAAGTGCATCTTTAATGGAACCAGTAATGAATAAAAATTTGGGGATGGATGGATGGACGGATAGATGGATGTGTTTTTTTTACAGGTAAAAATTGTAAGTTACTATTTTTTTATTTTAATATTAATAAAAATAACAAAGAAATTTAAAATAATTTTACAGTATTTTTATAATTATCAAATGCAATCCAATAATTATCCTTAACTATATATTCAATAAATATATTAATTAATCATTAAATAATTATTTTAAAAGATTAACTATTAAATAATCGTTAATATTTTTAAATAGTCACTAGCTATTATAGTCACGCTTGTCACCAGTCACTAACTTTACTAATTAGTAGAGTATTAGTTGAGTAAATCATTCGGTTCAGGTTCATTAAAAAAAAAACACAAAAAAAAAAACATACAAAACAAATTTAAAAACTTTGATTTGTTGCCTCTAAAAAAGACATACATACAAAAAACTAAAACAAACAAACAAATACATCGTCATGAACAACCAGTTACTAACTACACTAATTAGTTGTGTATTTTAAATAATTCGGTTCAGGTTCATATTCAAACAAACACAAAACCGATTTAAAAACGACATTTGTTGCCTCTAAAAATATAAACAAACAAACAAACGGTCATGAACAATCAGTCACTAACTAAACGAATTAGTTGTGTATTTTAAATCATTCGTTCAAATTCAAACAACCAACAAAGCAAACAAATACAAAACTACGTTTGAAAATAATCTAAGAAATAATCTAATAATCATTTTTAATCTAGCAATAAATAAATAAATAAACAAATAAACAAGGCTTGGGATATGGTGCACATATTAAACTTTCTTTGTCTGTTTGACCAAAGAAATGTAACAATGGTTTGGGACAATAATATATGAGCACTGTGAATAAAAACGGGAGGGTGGGACGTATGATTTTTTTAGGTGTGCGCTTCCTTTAAAGGTGGAAAAAAGAATGTGATTAATCTCATCT
Organism: Sinocyclocheilus anshuiensis; assembly: GCF_001515605.1. Taxonomy (NCBI): domain Eukaryota; kingdom Metazoa; phylum Chordata; class Actinopteri; order Cypriniformes; family Cyprinidae; genus Sinocyclocheilus; species Sinocyclocheilus anshuiensis. Next base: position 263,909 of record NW_015546020.1, on the reverse strand, counting down.
CAAAGCATTATGGGAAAATCTATGAGGAAAAAGGACAGAGACTAGTGACTGTTTAATCACCAAGTCTTAATTTTCTCTTAATGGTTTGTAGTTGCATGGAGCAGAGCACAATTAAATCCTAGATTGGGGCTAATCAAAGTCTTCGGATGTGGAAACCTCCGGCGAATACATACGGCGGTCTCCTTAATCAAACTTTGTTTCGCTCGATGGATGGCAAAAGAAATCGGATGTTGACGGAGACTCAAGATAGTGTTAGCAATAGAAGCCGTAACTCGCAGACAAGAGCGGAGACAGGATGGCTGTATAGTCCGGTCTCAGGAGTCATTATCCGAAGCATGGCATCGTCCATGCACCTCGTTGATATCTGATGGGGTTCTGGAGAACGGAGAGAAGCGGCAGCGGAACGTGAGAGCCTCAGATAAGCTGGCGACACATGCTCTGGACGGATGATGGTAATTACTAGACATTTTATCAGGCCGCCTGCCACCTTCAGATTAAAATGGACCTGACGGACAAATGTGGCACATGAGGGTCTTAAGAGACGAATGGAGAAAAACATGAGAAACGTTGAGATGAAGTAGACGTTATGGCTGAGGTTGCTAGCTTGCTTAACGTTTGACAAGCTACGGTCTAAATCGGAGTGTGCCGTGAACCTGTAGGAAAGAAAACGTACAAATGTCTCAAATATTTATCCTAGATAGCTGCAAGATTAAATTGAGACCAAATCGAGACTTCATCTAATTTTTAAAGAAAAAACGGCTAGTTTCAGTTCTTCAGGCAGCTAGTTTGTTTGATTGTCCCGTTGTAGTCTAAATCTGGCATTGACGTGACCTTGTAGGACAGAAAAATCCCAAATGAGATCTGTTTAAAGTTTCACATGTTTCTCACAGATAGCAGTCAGATTAAACTGAGGCTACGTCCACACGAAGCCAGAGCTTTCCCTATCCGATCTTTTTTTCCCCCTCGTCTCAAGAAATATCTGTGTCCACACGAAACCAAAACCGACACAAAACGATGTAGTATACATGCCAGACCAGCATGTGGCGCTGTAATTCTGCCACAGAGATACACTAAAACGTAGAAGAAGACTTGGACTATGTGCATAAACCTTGCGCGTGGTATACAAACGAACATGGAACAATACATTTATTAATCTGTGTTAATGTTAGTTAATAAAAAGAATCGTTCAGTGTCTGTTCATGTGTTTGTTGCTGTTACGTGACGTAGCGGTGTCTGACTAGGGGCGAGACGTGGGCTGATGACATCATCGTTTCAGAAAATATACGGATTCGCTGTCCACACGAAAACGCAAGGGCGGCGTTTTCAGATTTATCCACTCTAGGACCCGGTTTCAAAAAATATCGGTTTCACTCTCCCAAAATGCCGGATCCGTGTGGACGAAATGCCTATACGATACAAAATGTATGCGTATACAGCTAAACGCGTCTCCGTGTGGACGGGGCCTGAGACTAAGGAGTCACACATTCCTAAAACGGAAAAGTTTTCCTTTGTGCTTTTGTAAAGTTTCATGAACAGATGACAACATTGTCAAAACGGTCCCCATTCACACAGATCCGCAAAAACAACTAAAAACACTAATATGCATGCCAGGCCAGTAGTTGGCGATGTCACTTCATAAAGAAACACAATGCGCCTGCACAGATGTGCAGTCTTCAAGTATGTACTCGGCACATGCCTATAGATGTAACACGTAATATGCATGTGCATGATGTCACCATTTTCACAAATTTGTGTTTTTGTAGTTTACACAGAGACGATAACAGTATTGTTTTCACAAACTTGCACTTTGAAACCCGTTTTCAAAAGTTTGTGTTTTTGGGCCCCCCAAAAAAACATTGTCGTGTAACTGAATGGCAAAAAGACATAAAAGATTTTCTATTAGTGATGGGAAGTCTGGTTCTTTTCCACGAACCGGTTCTTTCGGACAGTTCGTTTCAATGAACCGGTTCACAAAAAAACAAAACGGTTCACTGGTTCTTTTACATCTTCACGTAATGACGTCAATTCTATCATCCCGGCAATTAAACATTCAAACACATTCAAATAAAGTAATTTGTAATCATAACTTAAGATAAATAGTAATGACCATCATCATCATCATCTTGGATAAGTTTCTTACATTTACGTTTTGCAAAAGCACCCAATACTGGCACTGATGTGTAAACACGGATGTCTTAAAGATATGAAAATAAAGAAAGTGAAGTCTTCATCAACTTTTTACAGAAACCGTAACGGAACCGTAACCGTACAGAAATCCAGCTCATAAAGCTAGTAGTAAATAGTAAATAGTAAAATTCATTTACATGTTTTGACTGAACAGTTGTTGGATGTAAGTTTTATCTGTTACTAAATAAACTTCATTTCATCAAATTCACCCCCTCATTCAAGTCCTCGGTTCACTCGCGCTCATAGTATATTAATATCAGCACAGCATCAGTTTTAGCTTTACGCATGCTCAGTATCTCCAGCTCATCAGTTTTCAGTATGTCGAACGTGTCCGAAAGAAACATTTCTCAGTATGTCGAACGTGTCCGAAAGAAACGGTTTTCGGTTCAGTGTACTGGTGATTCGAGAACTGTTGACTACCGTTCGGAACTACACGCATGCTCAGTGGCCATTTCTCAATACGTGTTATTAAGCGATCTTGCATCCTTGTGTTCTCGCTCTACGCCATCATTAACCGTCGAAGTTCAATTCCAATACTCAAGAACGCAAGCACAGAGGATGCATGAAAGTGCCCAGATGCGTTCTTGATAACATGGATGCATCGAATGCAGACTTGAGAGAATCGAACCGTTAGAAATACCAGAAGACGCTGCGGGCGGACGACGTACGGAAGCCTGTAAACTTGCAAGCCTGTAAATACGCGATGGCTCGTGAAAGTAAACATTGTCATTTTGTTTTGCATAATTTGAATAAAGTGATAAAGACCTGGAAAAAAGCCTGTCATATTTTATTATTGGAATATTTTTTAGCATTGATAATTTTAACATTGACAAAATATAGCTAACATTAAATATACATGCCTAAGCCTAATTATTTTTACAAATACATATGGTAAAATAAAAAGAATAATATAAATACTATGAAAGTACTGTCTATAATAATTTAAAATAAATGTTTTAATATGACATTAGTTTGTGATGTTATGTGTTATTTGTTGTGTATCGCTCCCTATAACGTCCTGGGACGGTCAGTTGAGAGGCAAGATCACAGTGCATCTCAATTCTCACAAAGATGCGTTCTGTGTTCTCGCGTTCTTCCAAGTTCGTTCTTTCAAGGTAGCCTGGCAAGACCGGTCTCCAAGAGAACACAAGTCCGTTCTTTGCGTTCTTGGAATTGAAAACCAGCCAGTATCTCTGGCTCATAGGTTTGAACGTGTCCGAAATGTTGAACGTGTCTGAAAGAAACAGTTCTCGGTTCAGTGTACTGGTGATTCGACTCGAGAACCGCTGTAGCAGTACCGTTCGTTCGGTAGTACACGCATGCTCAGTATATCAGCTGCTTGTGCTCATCAGTTCTCTCAGTCTGCACAGCATGTTTCAGTGCTGTTGGAGTTACAGGAGAAACATACTCCGGGATATTGGTTTATTTCGGGTCGTAGGGACTGTAAGGCATGTCTGAAAGTGAGAAACTTTTGAAAATTGTGGATCAGTGCTGACTCGAGATGCGAACTGTTTTGAACGATTCAGTCCGATTTGGTGAACCGGTTCGACCAGTTCACTAAAAAGAACCGGTTCAAAAGAACGATTCGATCACGAACCGGACATCACTATTTTCCATTTTTAGTTGGAAAAAATGGGGGTGTCCTTTATCTGGTTGTGATGTGACCCATTCATAAAGAAAAAAAAAACAAGAGATCTCGAATGAAGCATCGAGAATAAACAGACAACAAATAGAGACTGTACTAAAAGTTCTCTACTTTTTTTAAAGGGAAAAAAACTAATTTCATGGGTAGTTGTGTTTAGTTTATAGAGTGTTCTAGGTGGTTGCTATGCAGTTTCTAGGGTGCTCTGAGTTGTGCAGTTGTTATGGAGTGATGGGTAGTTGCTAGTTTCTAATTGCTAGTTTATTGCTAAAGGTTTGGTTGCAAAGTCAAGTCTCTGAAGTACAAGTTTCTTCTAGACAAACAACATGAAACAGATCAAATAGAGACTTTAAGAAATCCTTTTAAAGAAAAAAACAACAGTAATCTCACACATACTGTATCTCCTCTCAGATACCAAAGTCTGCAATTAAAAGTTAGAGATCTCTATATGAGCGCTAACATTTCTCAAGCCAGATGATCTGTTCTGACACGCACTGCTAAAAATTGAAACACTGGAGAAGTTAATACTTGGTAACAAAACTTATCAGAGTTTCCTGAGCAATGAACAAAAAAGATTTGATGGCCTCTGGAGGCAAGCACACATACATGTTTGAAAAACACCAGGAAATATTAGCCATAATCTCACCTAACAAGTGCGTCACGAGGTAAAAGAGCCGCCGTTCAATTCAGACGCTCTACATTTGTCGCCCGCTGAGCTGTCAGAACTAGATAACGCTCTCGCACTCATTTCCTGTGATGTTATTGTCATCGACTGCTATGTTTCCCAGGGCGCATTGATCGGGTAAGTCGGACACTGTTATGTTTTCTAGAAGGTAATATGCTTTTAGGATTGTAGGGAGGTGTTAGTGCTGACAAGACCATTAGATGGTCCTGCCTCGTGGCCTTAATCAGATCCGCTGTAATGTCAACCAATGTTCCTGTCCGTGCCTTGGCCATTGCGAATAAATGGGCTAATTTTGTTTCGCTGTAGTGTGTTAGCACTAAAACAACAAGACGTACAGAGCAAAACATAAAAGTGTGAAGAGAGAGTTTGACACGATGTCAAGAAAACCATTAGAAAGAAGAACTGAAGATAAACAAGTTTGTCAATTAAATTCTGTCCAAACAGACATAAGCTCTTAATCAACCGTTTTCCGGAAGATTGATTTGTCAAGCCATCAGCGCGCCGCCACCAGCGCGCCGCCATCCTGACAATGAGGATGGAAAATCTGAGATTAGAAACATCGGCGTTATTTAACGACTCGCTTTCCCTCTCCCATGTAAAATTACAACTACACGTTCCACTTCTTTATTTGCCGCATAATGAGCAAATTTCCAATCGTTTGCCAAGTGGCAGATAAAAACCGCCTCCACGTCTCTCGCTTTCCTTTTTTAACATCTCATTAGGACAAGTTGAGCTTAGCAGAGCAATAAAGTCAAATCTCCACCAGCACTACGTGATAACACCAATAAAAATTTTATATCTACTGAACAAGATGATTGATTCATAACTTTAACTTTCTCTATAGCTGCCTTAAAACCAAGATTATAAAACAGCCGTACAATGATGATAACAAGGTAAAACAACTGTACAACATGACTGTTTTAACCCATGTGATGAAACGTGTTCACACACGATGCTACGACTTCACCAGTTTGTTGCTAGGGTGTGCATTTATAAAATGAAAAGGCTTTGTCAAGTCAACATTCAAACATTTGCTGTTCTGGTTAAAAATTCCAGGTAAATAATCACCCTTGAATTTCAAATTGCTATAATTCTACTTCCTTGCATTGAAAATCTATTCTGCCTGCTGCTTGCTACTTCTATCTACATTTACTTTGATTTCAGAGAATCAAAATTGTAGTGAATTAGAAGGTAAAATCCAATCTCAGTTTAATTGGGTGGTTACTATGCAGGCTCTTCTGAGTCCATCAGGACAAACTCCACACTGACATTTAACACTTAAGGGTTTAATTGATGATTGACTTACACAGAACAGTGACTGATGCTAAACAGAACACATGAGCTCATTCCAAAATGACGCACTATACACTTATACACTATGTACTCAACTGTGTGTATTTTTATGAATTTTATCATTCATAAATCAGAGTCTGATAGCCCCTCCCCCTCTGCAACATAATTTAATCTGCACCAGTAGAGTGCATGAAGTGTCCAACGTTCATGTTTTCAGTTAATCCAGGTATAGTGCACTTTTTGGAATTTTCAGTGAAAGCAGAACTCGTACTATTTATACTACAAAACGACATAGTGCATACTTATGTGAACTGGGAGGCACCTACAATGCCGGATCCTCTTCACAGGAAGTGCGTGTGTCGGGTGTGTGCTTGAGTGTGTGTTTACTGCAGTGTGAATCTCTTCAGCCTGTTGAAGTGAATCAGGTAAGAGCAGCATCCATCACGTGCAGCAGCGCTGTCCCCCGAGCGCCTCGAGGCGTGATCGCAGGAAAGCTGTGCGTAAACACCGCAGCTCTCTCTCTCTCTCTCTCTATCTCTCTCACACACACCTTTGATCAAGTTTGGGCAATTTTTAAGCGTTGTTTTCCAACTTTTTTCCTTCTGTGAGTTCATGTTGTTGTTGTTATTTATTGTGATGATCGTGAGCTGTGCCACTGGCCGTCTCTCTCTCCTCACCGTCATCTGTACATGTTAGGAAACTTAGCCTGTTTTTAATGAGCCTAGCGCTGACCTGCTGGCACTTCTCTCCTCTTCATCCTCCTCTCTTGCTTTCTTTCTCACTCCCTCACCATCTGGAAGTGGATGAGTCAGCAAAGGGCAAATGAACAGAGCGAGCCGAACATGATGAGATGCTTGCTCTCCTATTGATTGACACCATTGTTATTGTAAAGGAGGAAAACAGAAAGAATGAACTAAAAAGGATGGAAATAATGTGTGACAGTAAAAGATAAAAGAAACAGAGCACTGAAGAATGAACAAAAGAAAGTACAAACAATTGAAAAAAGGAGAATGAATAAAAACAAGCAAAAAAAACAAAAAAAAACAAAATTGGAAACCAAACTAATGAGGTAAAGAACAAACAAGACAGACAGAAAGAACTAAAAAAAGAAATGAAAGAGGTAAAGTAAAACAAAGATGAAAACTCATTAAAACAAAAGAACAAATAAAAGGACTAAAAGAACAAATGAATAAGACTAAACTGACATAAAGTGAAAACATAAAAGAACAAGAGTAAAGTAAAAAACTAAAATGAAAAATAGTTGGCCAACCAAAAAAGGTAATTCAATGAAAGATAAAAAGAACAAGACAAAGAAAGAAAAAACAAAAGCACAAAATCTAAAGAAATAACTAATAAGGTAAAGACCAAGAAACAGCACACAGACAGAAAGAAAGAAAGACAAAAAAAACAAAAGAAAGAAAGTGAAAAAAACAAAAGAAAAAAGAACGAAAAAACAAGAACAAAAGAAAAAAAAGAACTAACTGAAAGAACGATAAAGAACTAACAAAAGACAGATAAAAGACAAGAAAAACAAAGAAAAAGAATGAAAGGAGAGAAAGACAGAAAGAAAAGCAATAACAGGGAATCAACAACAACAAAAATACAGACAAAAAAAGACTAAAAGAACAAATGAAAGGATGAATGAAAAATAATGAATGAAAGTAACAAGGGTGAATGAACAGAACAAGTGAAAGTAAATAGTGAAAGTGACAAAGAATAAAAGAACAAACACATTTGAAACTTGAAACATCTTTAAATGCAACATTTGTGGCGCGAGACGCTTAAAACAGAGTCAAGCGTCAAAAGCATCAGTGTGAAGCGTTCAGAGCAGCATCTGTGCGTGTGTGTGTGTGTGTGTGTGTGTGTGTGTGTATGTGTGTGCGTGTGTGCTGACTGATGTCTCGAGCTCTCTGTTTCTCACACACTCACTCACTGCTGCAGCAAACGCTGTTATGAACGCTGATGAATGAACTCATTTGTCTTCAGAATGACAGCTGGGGCGACGGAGCAATTAGCGTTATTAGCCGCGCTGGCCTTCCCTCATACAGGCCTTCAGTCTGAACCACAGGAGCGATGCTTTCTTCTTCACACCACATTCATCAATATATGTTTGACGCAACTTTTAGTTTAGTATTATTGATAATGATATACAGCTATAGTTTTGATTAATATTTTGAATTAGATTTTAGTTTTATATTTTCTGTTTTCATTTTAATGCTAACGTTTTAGTAGTTTTGTTTTTGTCTTTTTTTTAGTATGTCTATATAGTTTAAGTTTTAGTTTGTAGAAGTTGTAATTATTTTAGTACTACAACTTAAAACAAATGGAAATGAGAAGCAACTACTGGCAACTAGCTGAAATAAGTTTTTTTTGTTTTTTTTCAGTTTTAGTTAACAATAACCCTGCTTGAAAAACAAAACGGTTTAACTTTAAAATAACTAAAATAAAAATAAACTCTATATAGACATACAGTTAGGGATGCACGATATATCGGCCACCATATCGGTATCGGCCGATAAATGCTAATTTTTTCTGTTATCGGTATCGGCCCGATAAGAAAATTTGGCCGATATCTTAAAGCCGATAAATAATGCATTATTTCCTTCTTCAAACTAGGCTGCTTATGTTGAAGTGTTTGGGATGTGGCTTTTAATGATGAGACCTTTTTTGTAATCAGGCTCTCAAAAAGTATATAAAAATTTGGATATAGATTTATCGGCCAACATGTCGGTTATCGGCTTTCAAAAATAAAGAATTATCGGTTATCGGTATCGGCCAAAATTTTCATATCGGTGCATCCCTACATACAGTATTAAATAAAACAAAAAAAAGACAATTATTAAAATAATAATAATAATTCAAAACTAACAGCTAACAATAACCATGCTTTAAATAAACATGAGCGATGTTACTTTGGTGTTTATTTTGTGTAACGATGTACTAAAATAACTATATATACAGTATGTATATATATATATATATATATATATATATATATATATATACACAATTTGAAAAAAAAAGAAAGAAAATATTACAATTTTAAAATAATAACAATAGTAATAGTAGTAAACTATAATAATAAATAATAGTATTTCAGTGACACTAAAATAACACTGGCTCAACTGTATGGAAAAGAGCAGCATGAACATTAGTCAAAATATCTCCTTTTGACTTCTACAGAAGAAAAAGTCGTACAACTTTGGAATGACATGCACAACTTTGGAATGACATGCACACATGAACTACGCCTTTAAACTGAATCTGTTTTAGCCTCTTGTCCCTCAGTCTCTCTTTCAGGGTCTTTGTGAATGACTGGTCTGGGTTAGATGGACTATGTCGGGGTCAGCATCCCGTTATCGCTTTAACACAGCTGCGTGCGCCGTCCCGCTAAGGCTCCATTAAACACTGGCTTCGCCACACAGGTGTGTGTGTGTGTGTGTGTGAGCACTCTTTCCAGGTGTGATAAGGAAAGGCTGATGGATTTGAGAATTACAGAGCATCTGGACTATTCATCCCTCCTTCCCAGCCGTTCATAAAGTTCCCCTCTCTCAACTGAAAGCGGCAGATCATCAGAGGAGCGCTGAGGCGCAGCGGGTGCGAGGAACAGGTTACAGCCGCTGCACCGCTCTGAAATATGTCCATCTGCAGCCATCAAATGAAATGAAAAATACTTTACACAGTCCTCTGTCTGTGTGTGTTTGTGTGTGTGTGTGTGTGTGTGTGTGGTGCTCACTGCAGCAGCTCAAGCAGGAGAGAGACGCCACATTATGCATGAAATACTGTATGTGTATGAGTTGTGCACGAAAATTTCACAACACTGATTCAAAATACGACAAATATTATTAACAATAATAAATAACACACATATGTATGTGGTGTAAATAATAGAAAATAAATTGAATAAATTATGTTTACAATTAATAGTTATAATACAATCTAATAAACAATAATACACAAGTCCAGTACTATATAAATCAGATAATAAAAATAATAATATCCCCCCAAAAATGTTAACATAAGATAATTTTAATAATTTTTAAGAAATTAAAATACAAAAATTAAATTTCAGAGGCAAAGCAAGTGATTACATTTTAATTGAAAATTGTGAAAGATTAGTAATGTGTGCTGACTCTTAAATATGTGAATAATGTTCTGATAAAAAAAAAAAAAAAAATTTTAAAATATCTAAATAATCAAATACTTATTACGAACATATTTAATATTTAAAACCATGCTAATAATTACTTTTAATATTTTCCTACTGAATATAATTTAATATTTTTTAATAGGATTTACTTTAAATAATAATAACAGTAAACAGTAAAGAAACTGTAATAATAATAATGAGTAGCATATTAAAATATCAAATGAATAAAACTAAATAAAACAATAATAACATCATAAAAATGTTAAAATAAAATATCAAATTAAACAACAGTAAAAATACATTCAAATTAATATCAAAAACAAGAGTAGCACAATATAAAATAAAAATACCTATAAAAATCATCTTTTTCTTGTTCTTCTTCGTATCATAAATGACTAAAATCATACAAAAATATATTATATCTAAATGAAAATACTAAAAGTATTGAACTATTTTATATTTAGTTCATTAGTCTGATGTCTAGTCTACCGCTGCAGGTTTAACCCATTTTAAACTCTCTTTCCAACCTCAACAGCAGAGAAACACGTTTCATTCATTCTTAAAGAATGTAAAGACACTGAAGGGAATAAAGCAGGTGATTATGAAGAATGGAGAAAGTTTTCTCAAGACACTTGACATGATCTTCAAAGTTTCCCGCACGGGACAGCGCTCACGTCAAACCGTGTTAAGTGGAAAATGAAGTGGCCGGTTTTTCATCGCATTTCATCAGCCATCTGGTTAAAAATGTACACGACCCGAGCGGAGAGATTTAACCAGTCGCTTTATGAATTTGATTTTGACAGATGTGAAGTCAAAACTTCAGTTCATTCCGATCTGTAGAGTCGAAGTGTTTGTTAAATCAAACATGTCTTCTGCTGGTGCTCATTAGCAGTTTGATCAAATCACATGAACACCAGCACTAGTGAAGCACGACTTAAATACTGCTGACGCTCGGCGTGTAACTCATCCTGCCTGCTTCACTAAAACACTCAGCAACACCCTAGCAACCGCATAGCAATGCCCTAGCAACCACCAGAACACCACAGCAACCTCATAGCAACAAAACACTCAGAATACCTCAGTATCTACAATACCAATGCACTGACAACCATCCTGAACATTCTAGCAACCGCATAGCAACCCAAATAAATAAACAAATAAATAAAACTAGGATAACCCTGCAACAAAACCAAGAACACTCAATTAGTAAGTAATGGCATTAATATAATATAAAAACATTATGTAATATTATATAAAATTAGTTGTAGTACATTTCATGGTATTTATAATCTATATAACATAGTCATTTATTATTATTATTATTATATTAGTAAATTGTATGGAATTTAAAGTCAATATAATAGTTTTATTAGTATATAATAGTTATATTTGTATATTACATTATACATTAGTTATGTTATTATTATCATCATCATCATCATAATTATGCTAAATATAATTTTAATAATTTAATATTAACATTATTTTATTTTATGGTTATTATACTGTGTATATGATTCTTTTATATTTATTTGACATAATACTACCCATATTCCATTGGTTAGTATTATACTGTATTAAATATAATAGAACATTTCATGGTATTTATAATCTATATAATATTATTTTATATAAGTATTAATAATAATAATATTTTAGTACATTTTATGGTATTTATAGTCAATATATTATATATATTAGTATATAATATAGTTATATTAGTATATTACAATATACATACTGACATAATATATTATTAATATTATCATCATCAAGTATTATATAATATAATGTTCTTTAAATAACTGTTATTCAATTATAATAGTAATAACTATGTTATTACTATGTTAAATTAAATTCTAATAATTTAATATTAATATTGATTTATTTTATGGTTTTAATCTTCTATATATTATTCTTTTCTATTTATTTTACATAATACTGACCATATTCCATTGGTTAATGTTTGAGTTTTATCTTTCATAAATTAATTTAATTGAACCGTTTATTTAGTGCAACGAGCCACATGTGAAGCGTCAGACGGGGATCTTTCAGTTCAGCTAGGAGGGCCAATCACTGTACGTTTCTCTAGATGTGAGATGAGCGTTCTGTCAGATCTGTGAAGTTGATGGAGAGAAGCATTGAGAAATAGAGTAAGAAAGAGATTGCATCCGTTTTCCTCCCCCAGTCTTGATGGATGAATGGTGTGCGAGAGACATGGCGGACTGTAGAAGACAAACTGAAGGAGAAAACATCCCGTCGTCCACTCGCCAGATAAAGCTCGCCAGAAGCACTGACGGCGAGGACAGAGAGATCTGGCATCCATCACGTCTGGCCCAGGATTCACAGCGGCTTCATCTGAGGGCTCTTGGGAACAGAAACGTACCTCTCGTTTTCAGCCGTGAGCTGCGAACGAAGCTAATTAAAATACATCTTCATTCATTAGTGCGCACCTCCTCTTCTCCTTAACTACCCTCTTAAAGTCCTCCAGGCGTCACGTCACGGAGGATTCGATCCGTTTGAGCACAAACCCGTGCTGGGAAGCTACTTGGAGTCTGTTGTTTGCCAAGCTACAAGCTACTCATAAATTAAAGTAGTTAAAACACCATCATGCTTTCGGAAAAAGAGGAGAAAGACACACTTAGCTGCACTAGAAGGCAGCAATGGTAGTGGTAAAAAGCAATATGTTTTTTTATGCATAAAATTTATTAAATTAATAATAAAATACATATATTTTATTTTATTTTGTAAACTATTTATCTTATAAAGCACAAAACAAATGTATCAACTAAAAATAAAGTATACATTTTTACATAAATGTATACATAATAACATTTAAGTCATAAATTATATTACATAATACTGATGCAAAATATAAAATATTTTATACATTGTTATAAATAAAAAAAAATTAATTTAATATACAAAATGCTACATTAATTTAAAAAAACGTTTGCCCTTTATATAGCTTCAATGTAGTTATAAAGTATACAAATTAATAAAATGTTATGTGTAAAAATATACATTTAAATCAGATAATACTACACAAATATAAAAAATACATGTAAATTAGTAAAATATTTTAGACATTTTTATAATCCATGAAATATTTTTATAGTTTAAATAATAAAATATTACATATTATAAAAATTACAACATACAATATTTTCCTTTATATATCATCAATGTAGTTAGATACTTTGTTACTACCTTTTGGTGCAGCTAAAAAAAAATATTGCTAAAAGCTGAAACTTACACTAAATATGAATGACAAAACAAACAAACAATACATAAATGAAAATAAATAAAAAAAGATCGAATTGAAATGTAGAAAACTAAATGAACAATTCAGTGACTGAATGAAACAAATCGCTGATTGATGAATGAATCAAAAATGATTTGAATCAAATTAACTATCTGCTAATCAAATAAATGATTCAAGAATCAAGTAAAATAATTGATTTATAAAACCCACAAACTTAATGAACTGATTCCCAAAAATGATTCAGATTTCCCATAGCTAGTCAATAAGAAATTTTTAGGAAACGTGTTTGATTAAATAAAATTACATTTAGAAAACGAAAAGAACGAATGAGTGAATCATTTATTTGATTGGAAAATTTACTTGATTCTTCAATCATTCATTTAATTTGAAAATCATTAACTTGATTCAAGTCATTCAAATTATTTCTGTAAACGACCCACAAACTGGATGAACTGATTCTCTAAAATGAATCAGATTTCTCAAAACTGGTCGACACGAACATTTTAGGAAAGCATGTATGATAATCAATTTGTTGCGGTACATTCAAGCTCAAGGGTCACTTTTTCACCTTTGCCATTGCAGGGACGAAAACGTACAAATTGCAATCAAACATCATGTGCATCCATCTATTAAATCAGTGGTTCCCAACCCTGATCCTGGAGGCACCCCAACACTGCACGTCTTGCATGTCTCCTTAATCAAACACACCTGATTCAAATCATCGGCTCATTAGTAGAGACTCCAAGAGCTGAAACTGGTGTATCAGAGAAAGGAGACATGCAAAATGTGCAGTGTTGGGGTGCCTCCAGGATCAGGGTTGGGAACCACTGTATTAAATAAATAGAACTAGTGAAAAAACAAATCTGGTCCTCAGAAGCTTAAAATAGTCCAGCATATTGAACGGACTGTACTTCTGGCCCCCGTGGTCTTGTTTTCATCTCCTCAAATTAAATACGTCATCTACTTCCACTCGGGTCGCTGAAGTCTTTCTTGTTGGCGTTTGATAACGTGAGGCACAGATGGCGATATGCAATATGAGAGGTGAGGTCTCTGTCTAGACCTCTATTCTCACACAGAGAGTCATCCCTGCACATTCCTCAATGCTTAAAAAGCAATAAGCCATGGCCACAATCCTTCAGACGAGAGTAATTGTACAGGGATCCAACAGCGAGAGCGTAAGCGAGAGTTGAGCATGGGTAAAAATAGCTCGAAACTGGAAATGAAGATGTATCTCTAGCAGCTGAAGAAGTGCGGGCCGCTCATAACCCCTCGGAGCCGCTGCCGCATGTAATCCGCTTGTTTGTAGAATATGAGGTTATTGAACAGAGCTTTGACTTCTCGGGCCTTTGAACGAGGACTCGGGTATTGCTCTTGTTGGGAAATGAAAAAGGACCTTGCGAGGGTTTAGATGAGCTCTTGAACGGAGATCCGGGATATCAGATGCAAAATACAGAGAAAACCAAATCCAAATAGACTACGGGACAAATGTTTGGAATAACAACAACTTTTTTCATGTTTTTGAAAGAAGTATCTTCTGCTCACCAAGTCTGCATTTGTTTGATCAAATATACATTACATTTTGAAAAATTATTAACATTTAAAAGAACTGTTTTCTATGTTAACATTTGAAAAGGTAATTTATTACTTTGATGCAATTTCCAGCATCATTACTCCAGTCTTCAGTGTCACATGATCCTTCAGAAATCATTCTAATATGCTGATTCGCTGCTCAAGAAACATCATTATTATTATCAGTGTTGGAAAGAGTTGTGCTGCTTCATATTTTTCTGAAAACCATATTACAAGTCATCCTTGAATAAAAGTCGTATTTGTTTTCTTTTGTTAACTTTAATATGAAGCAGCACAAATGTTTTCAACATTGATAATCAGTCTTCAGTGTCACATGATCATCAGAAATCATTCTAATATGCTGAAGTAAAAATACATTACAATAGAAAATATTTTTAAATGGTAATATTATTGCTGTTTTAACTGTATTTATCAAATGAATGCAGCCTTGGTGAGCACACAATTTAAAAAAAAAAAATGTATTGATGCAACATTAAAGAAAGGAATGTTTGTTTATTTACTTATCTAATAATAATAATAATAATAATAATACATATTTTTCCCATTTCCTTTGAATGTAGGGTGTGGGTAATTGGTTTTATATTATATTATAAATTACATTTTCACTTGGTGGGTTTAATTGAGACAATCTGTGAAATAAATAAATATTTATTTATTTATTTTAAAAGCTATAACAGGATCTCAATGATGCAAATATAATACAGCAGACTAGTTTTTATGAGTTGTTTATAGAAACTGGCTTCTGGTTTGATTATCCTAGAATGGCTCTGCTTTGCTTCAGGCCTCTTGAAATTTTTACGGTTAGAGACTACCACTGTACAACAAAACGCCCGATTCCCACACGAGAACCGGATATTGTCAGTGTTTAAACGTGGAATTGCTTGTTCAGCCTGAAGTGACATCAAAATCCCATTTAGAGAGGTCAAAGGTCACGGACCGGGATCTAAAAGAGCTCTGATGCCGTTCACGACATTGTTTGGTTTTAGTGTTTTTGTATACGAAACCGAGAAAACAGAACAACAGAAAACAAACAGACCTGCATTTATTGGCGGTTGAGTGAGGTGCGTCCCCTCGATGAAGTGTAATTGTCCCTGAGTGACTAGAAACTGTCCTTTCCATTTGATCCTTTCGAGACGCGCCGTGTCTTAGACTCTCATCGCTGCCTGAACGGCTGTAATTATGGTCGGCTCTGATAATTGTGTCCGAACTGACATCCGGCCCATCTCACCCACAAATCAAATGACATTTCTACACATAAACCGCCAGAACATGTGAACTGAAGACGAGCTGCGGCAAAACTAAAAGACGTTCAAACATGTAAGTCTTACACGATTTACATCCATAATGTGACATTTGGATTTGGAATGATTGGAGGAAATAGTTGATTTTTATGTTTCTTTCTAACGTTACATTTTCCAAGCTTCAGAACCCTGAACAAGGTTGTCCGTACATACGACTGGTCAAAAGTTTGGAATAAGTTTATTATTATTATTATTAATACAGTTTAAGGAATTTTTTATTTCAGTTTGTTTTTGTAGCACATCAGGTTTATCTAAAAAAATAAAAAGATAAAAAAATTAAAAATAAACGTTGCCTTGGCAAGTAGCTGAAATAAAATTCACGCTTATGATTTTATTATTTTTTTAGTTAAAATTTTTATTTCATGCAAAAAAAAAAAAAGAAAACATTTGTTACCCGAAATTAAATAAAACATTGAGTAACTTTTAAGACTAGTCTTAAGTTGTATATGGAACCAGCCACAGATTTATCATTATTAACTAAAACTATGAAAAACATTTTTGTTGAATGAAATAAAAATAATTTGCCTGAAGTGAAAGAAAAATAACCTTAACATTTTTAAGAAAAAGATTGCCATTAATGTGGCGTCAAAAAATAAGTTTAGGTCGAAGTACTAAATTTACTAACTGTAAATAAAACCAAAAGTGAACTACTATTACTACTACTAATAACAATCATAAATTGTAATATTAAAAAAAACTACCTGGTCTCATGGCATAAATGTACCTGGGTGAAATTAACACTAGAGGCAGTAAAACTCCGACACCTTTTATTCTTTTTCACACAAATTTACAGAGTTTCGATTAATAAAGCGTAATTTTCGCACAATTACTTGAAGAATATCATGTTATGACTTCAAAACAATATTAATATGCTGGGAGATTTGAAAACTGATGCTTTTGAACGTTAGCATCGCACATATCCAGCTTCATATCTATGGGTTTTCATAGACGATAGGTTTGTTCGGTAGCTCACAGAGTACGGAGATGTACTTGACAGGTGAGGAGCTCCGGTTCGAATCCCGTGTAACCACGGTTCGACAAAGCAGTTCAAATCTGCATATAAGAAAGTTCAAATGGCACGGTTGCATCAACAAATGCGTTTTTATATCAGTTTTGCATTTGTTAACACTATCTGTTAGGGTTAGGTTTGGTGTAGGCATATTTCCAACATGATAGAACATTAACTTTTAGCGACAGTCCCCGGATATTTGAATTCTGAACCGACGCAATATGTACCAGAAGCAACATAATAAAAACACAGCAATACGTACCTATTTCAACGTAATAAAAACGTGCCCGGGTTCACGAATTGAACCAGTGTTTTAGCGCCATGTGTGTGTGTATGTGTATGTCTTAGCTTAGGTCAATGTAATTTAGAATAGCCAATAAATTTTGTTTTCATTTATAAAGAATCATTGTCTGGTGTCGTATAATTTTAAAGTCAAACCTTGCCAAAGATCCTTGTTACCTAGCTCGTAGCTTATAACTTATCAAAACATGTATTAACCCGTGGCCAGGGAGAATACAGATATTAAAATTGATAATATACACGGATGCTAACGTCTCGCTGAACGAACGGTAGATAAGGTGTAAATTATCAAATTTGGAATCAGTTCTCATCAGGTTGACTTCGAATCTTCAGATCCGAGTCCTCTCAAAACCTGAATGAAATAATAATAATTAATTCCCTTACAAATGAGTTAATTTCTTACACTGCGGCGAAACGTGCAGTAAGGTACGTAAAAACGGTGTTGCACAAAAAGTGCACAGAGGTACGTATTTTTATATGACCAGGTTGAAAAAAGAGAAAAGCACAAATCACTACAATTATTTTTTTAAACCAATAGTGAAAATAATATATTACTAGAGCCCATCATAGGTTATAAATACTAAAATAACACTGAATCAAGCAAAACACCTGCCAATGCTGGAGGATTTTTTTTCTATTAAAAAATTTTTTTTAGTCCCTATAACAATATTTAACTGCCTTTTTGAATGCCATATTTGTGCTAAAAAGTGCTAGTTTTGAGATTTAAATCTTAGTGTTCCTCACATTATGGCAGGTAAATGTGAGTATTTCACTGAATGAAGTTCTCAAGATGATCAGTCTGGCCCGGCTGTGAAATTCATCCCAGAATTCGGTCCTTCCCCTCTTTTTCATTTCCCTTTTATGTTTTGATATAATAACTAACACTATTTCTTTCTCCCCCACCACCTTTTTTTCTCAATTATTTCCTCACTCTGTTTAATCTTTCTTTTCTTTGCCTCGTGGGACGCTGCGTTTTGACAGGAAGGAAGGAGCGAAGACAAGAAATAGATGATGCAGGGGTGTGCGTGCGGCGGGCTGGTGCAATCTACCGTACTTTAATGTAAAAGTCCCACAAGAATTCATCCCAAAGGACACACGCTGAAAACATACACACACACGCACTCACACAAAGAAGGACTACAGAGAAAGATGATGGAAGCAATGACCAAACCCACACAGACCCAACCCTCAGAGAACAGAAACACATATCCAGACGGCTGATCTAGAACCTTCTGCAGATCACTGACCCCCTCACTGCAAACAAGCAGACGCTTCAGCGTCATCCATCACTGAAAAACACACACCACAGCTCTGCTCCTGTGTAGAATAGAATAGAATAGAACTCAAAAATCATGGCTTCTATAAAAGTCTAAGAAGTTTATGCAACGGTCACAGGCTTATCAAAACTATTAAATCTAAAACTATTAAATCATTAGTGAAATGAAACAAAGCTAAAATAAAAATAAAATAAAAATAAACTGGCTAATATAGATGTGGTTCTGTTGACATTGAGAGAATGAAAAAAAAAACATCAGTAAGAATGGACTGAAATGTATAAACCAATCAGTAATATTTTGCATCGCAACAGCAAAAAATATTAAAGTTATATTAACTATATGTATTTACAGCTATATATTTTTTTTACTCTTTATAAGAAAAACAATTTTAAATTAATATTCTAAATTAAATAATTTAAATTAATAATATTCTAAATTAAAAAACTAATTAAATTAATGATTTAACATTCCAAATAATTTTAAAAAATCTGGGATTATACATAAATGTTATATATAATATATACATATAAAATACACAATTATGAACATACATAATGTATGTTTTGTAGCACATACTGTAAATACTCTCTTAGTGCCAATCTTATATTAAATGTGGTGATTTGATTTGCCATCAATAATGAATCAATTATAATGCACAATAACACATAATATAGCACATAAAATAGAATTATATTAAAAGTGTATGTAAAAATACATAATACAAAAATAACTAATTACATTAATTTACTTTTATATTATTAAATTCTTTGTATTGTTTTTTCCCTGTTTTTTCTGCTATTTCTATTTTTGTGATTTATTATAACAGTACCATATTATTTTCAATTTATACAAGAATGAATTAATGACAGTATTTCCTTCCATTTGTCCTTCAGCTGTTTAAATGCAACTCACTGTGCATCAGCTCATATCTTTTTTTTAGTGCTGTCAAACGATTAATCGCGATTAAACGCATCCAAAATAAAAGTTTTTGTTTGCATAATATATGTGTGTGTTCTGTGTATATTTATTATGTATATATTATGTATATATAAATACACAAACATACAGTATGTATTTTGAAAATATTTACATGTATTTAAATGTCTATATTTATATTCATATAATTTATATTATAAATAAATATATTTAATATATAAAAAAAATACAGAAATATATACATGCATGTGTGTGTATTTATATATACATAATAAATATACACAGTACACATATATTATGTAAACAAAAACTTATTTTGGATGCGCTTAATCGCGATTAATCGTTTGACAGCACTACTTTTTTTTTATAATTGTTGAATTTCAACAATGCTAAAAATATCAACTGATGTGCAGTGAGTTATTGTTCATAGTTCTGCTGGGCAAGTTTTTATTTATCCTTCATTATGAATATGACCTTCACTCACAGTCAGTACACCACTAACACCATTAACAACACAGAAGTGTTCGTTTAACAAGTGTGCCGAAACCACCGCGCCATCACTCAGCTGTGGCGTAATGACTGCTGCTAGCAAAGGTCAAGCTGACAACTTTCCTTCCCATGGAGAGTCAAACCGCAAAATGATCAATTAAATCAGAGAGAAAGAGCAAGCGCTGCGTTCTGTGCATTGTGTTGTTCACGCGGGACTTTAGCGCTATTGTTCTGCGTCGAGTGCCTCTTGTTTTTATCTGCGCGTAAATAACGTTTGACAGACGGAGGGTGATTTTTTGCATCTAATCTATGGTTTCTAAAGCTCCTCCACTAAAGGGAAGAGTCCCGCGCATGCTAACGACGTTAGCGCGCTCTAAAAACGCTCGTAAATTTAGTTTAAAGTGTTGCGGTCAGCATTTAGCGCTCCCACAGGTTATGCCAACTCTGTCCCAGTCTAATCCTCTCTAACTGCACCAAACAGAGATGTTTCCTCATCGGTCTGAGCGGGATGGCTTCTCTGTCATAGTTCTATATATTATATATCTGTCAGATCGATAACACTTTAATATGCCTAAGAATAAAAGGTGTAAGCGCTTACGGTCAGCGTGTCTCAGCAACATGACACTGCACTTCCAGAGGAAGCCATTTGTGGGTCATTAGCGGCTGATGTCACTTCCTGAAAGGCCTCTGATATAATTCGCTCGCTGTCCTGACGGATCAATCACAGTCACACAGGACATATGAGTTTACACTGAACGATGCCAAACTAAAACTCTCTAAAACAAACTAAAACCGCCACATACCACCACGTAGTCGCACTGGCAACCTCCCAGAACACTCCTAAAAACACAGAACACCCTAGAAACCACGTAGTAGCCTGACAACCACACAGAACATCCTAGCAACGACACAATGCTCCTAACAACCACCTAGTAACAACAGAATACCCCGGAAACCACACAATAGACTGACAACCACCCAAAATAACCTAGCAATGACAACGAATGCTAACAATCACCTAACAACCAGAGAACACCCTAGAAACCAAAACACCCCAGCAATGACACAGAATACTCCTAACAACCACATAGTAACAACAGAATACCCTGGAAACCACATAGCAGCCTGACAACAACCCAGAATACCCTAACAACCACCTAGTAACAACAGAACACCCTGGAAACCACATAGCGGCCTGACAACAACCCAGAATACCCTAACAACCACCTAGTAACAACGCAGAACACACTAGAAACTACATTAGACTGACAAGCACCCAGAACACCCTAGCAAAGACACACTCCTAACCACCTAGCAACCGCAAAGAACACCCTAGAAACCACATAGCAGCCTGACAACCACCCAGAATACCCTAGAAACCACCTAGAAACAGAACATCCTAGAAACCACATATCAGCCTGACAATCATCCAGAAGAATACCATAACAACCATCCAATACAGAACACCTTAGAAACCACATAACAGCCTGAAAACTACCCAAAATACCCTAGCAACCACTTTGAACACCATAGAAACCATGGGAACCACCCAGTAACCACTTTGAACACCCTAGAAATCACATAGCATCCAAATATCCACTCAGAATACCCTAGCAACCTTACAGAACAAAGTACTACGTTTAGTAGTTTACTTTTTAGATATTTAAAAAAAAAAATGTATTCACGTTAATTTATTCAATTGCTAAATCATTACATTTATCAAATTATTAATACAAAAACTGAATGATTAATATTTAAACACTTATTTTTAATAGCTTTAATTCAAAAATGTTACAAAATCAAGTGTTTTCAATTGTTCAATATTTTTCATAATAATTCTATGCCTTTAATGATACACAGAAGCCTGGGAACCACCCAGTATACCCTAAAGCAGTAATTTTAGTAATTCATTTATTAAAAGTTTAATATTTGCAATTTTTTATAATAATAATAATAATAATGTTTAATTCAATGTTTAATAATACCTTAGTATATTTGAAATATTTCAATATCTTTAAATTAAAACTCAATTTAATTACTAAAAATCTGTGGTGAATGAGCAACGCTGACCACCTACATGTTGTCATGAACAAATCTCACAGGCAGTACGTTCACAACAAGGTAACAGTTATCGGTTTGACATATTGAATTGAAGACTGATGCTTGTGAGTCATTCATTGTGTCCATATTCAAACCTAATAAATCACAAACACATCCATCTGTTTTGGCCGAGAGACAAACTGCCACGGATAAAAACAAAGCTGGAGTAGCAAATCTCTTTGAGGTCCTATAAACACATTCATCCTGATTGAAAATTCATCCAAGTATTTTTTTTTCCATCAAAATCATGTAAACCAGAGTCAATTTGGATCTGCACAAATGGCCTTGTTCTTTCACAATCATCATCTAGGCAAGAAAAACACAGATGCCATTATGGCAAAGATGGGGGTTTCACTGAAAAATTACAGCTGAAATAAGTGGTGCGGTCCACCCTCCAGACTATAGCGCTCGAGAAGATACAACAATGATCCCATCTACACAAAACCTCAGTGAAGAGAGCACAATCTCCATGCCATCATAGGTCACTTCAATTACCGTCAGCGGAGGCGAGGAGCTGAACAAGTCGTGATTGTGTTTCTTGAAGACCCTCGGTGATGCCATCATCATCCTGCTTTCTCATTTTAATGAGCCTCGGTGCTCAGGATGTAATGACCAATCTTTTTCGGGCCATTATGAAGATAATATTGTCGCTAATATCAGGGCAGTGAAAGTATGGGACAATAAACATAAAAATGCACTTTCTCTACGGTACTGTTGAAATGAAATACACCTTTGTTTGCTGTACCTGACTTCTGGTTATGCATTTGATTGTCTCAAATCATTACAAACAAATCACACACACAAATCATTAAAGCATAGCAATGTGCTAAAAAAACACCTTAGTAATTTCATAGCAGCCTGACAGCCACCTAGACCACCACCATTAGGAACCAGATAACAAAATGGCAAAATCCCAAAACACTCCAACAACCACATATCAGCAAGAACATTATAGCAACTGCATAGCAACATCCCAAAAACACCTTAGAAACCCTTTAGTATCTTGGTAACCACCCATAATACCTTAGTAACCAGATAAGTGCTAAAGTCACATTAACAACCCCCTAACAGCTTGGTAACAACTCAGAACACCCTAGCAACAACATATTCTGAGTATTTCTTAATAACCGATAAACTGCCTGGAAACCACTCAAATACTAAGTCAAATAACAATGCTTAAGACCCCAAATTAAACCTTAGTAACCCCATATCAGCCTAGTAACACTAGTACTGTAAATCACCCAGCAAAGTCACTCAAATACCTCAGAACCTCATATCAGCTGGGTAACCACCCAGAACTTCCTAGCAACCACACAGAAATGTGCTACAAAGTACTCATAACACCATAGCAATCTGGAAACCATCCAAAACATCATGGCTACATGCTAAACAAAACAAAACAAAAAAAACACCCCATATTGGCCTGCTAACACCCTAGTAATTGCCTAGCAACTGCTAAAAAACTCAAAACACCATAGCAAACAAATAGCAGCCTGGCAGCCAGTCTGAACATCGTAGAAACTACATACGTACCAACATACTAAAAACAACAAGAACAGAACACCTTAGCAACCCAATATCGGCCTGACAACCTCTCTGGGTATTAACTTGCTAAAAATTACTCAAACCACCTTAGTGAACCCATAACAGCTGGGCAACTACTCAAAATACCCAAGAAACCACATAAAAATGTGCTACAAAGCAGAGGTGGGACCAAGTCATTGTTTTGCAAGTCACAAGTAAGTCTCGAGTCTTTGCATTCAAGTCCTGAGTCAAGACAGACAAGTCCCAAGTCAAGTCCCAAGTCAAGACAGGCAAGTCCAAGTCGAGTTGCAAGTCCTCAACTTTAAGATTCAAGTCTTAAACAAGTCATTAGTGCTTTTTGTCCAAATTAGTGTCTCAGTATTAATTATTACCATATCAAATTCATAGTAATTTATATCAGGAAGGCAGGTAGAATATGTTTGACATAGTTCAATTTCATGTGAGATGGGTGCCCTTAGTAAAACTATTCAAGTTCAATTTAGGGATTGTGCCAAAATAGGATAAGCAGTGAAACTAACTAAAAAAACTATTTTATTAGTAACAGAATAGCAAAGACAACATCACTTCATAGAGATAACAGCTGCAACATACTTTGCATGCATGCATAAGAATAGCTATATGCTTCTAGGTGTTATATCTAAGCCAATGAGACATTATTTGGAACCTCAATGAAACAGATTTCACTTAGCTCTGTATTTCACCAGAGTCCTCTGGGATGGCAGCGCTGGCGTGTTCGCCACATTTTCAGCCGTTTGCAGTTTTTCCTGCTACCACGTTCACAGGCAATTAGGTGAGTAATTACGCCCCATGCGCCCCAGTAAAGTCAAGTGTGAAATTCAATCCAGTCTCGCCAACATAAATCACACAAGCAGTCTGCAAAACTATCACTCACAACCAAAAAAAACCTAATTTAATTAAACCACCCCGGTTTCCCATTGTAGTACATTAGCTGGAACTACAACACCTATAATGCTTTGCTCAGCATTTATACAGTCAGCAGTACTCAGAATTATTCACTCAGAAATATGTCTAATTATGGAAGCTAAAAGTGTGAATGCTAAGGATCTAGCACTATTTTTTGGTTTAATACACTTTTAATTGTATCTCCACATGTCTTTAAACCAGCAGCCAGTGGCTGTAAGGACAGAGTCAGGTCGTCTTCATTTCCTCCAGCAGAAGTCGGTTGTATGGTTTATGAACACAGACTCTCCCATGGTGTTGAGCGGGGCAGAACCCTCTCGCATCCACAGGACCAGCATGCATTTCAGCAGCCAAATGAAGTAAATCAGGGACTCCTGGTGACAACAGCCGATGACTTGGGGATAGAAAAAAAACAAAAAACATTTCCTTGGAACAACAATCTTCCAATTAAAACGACCCAGAACACCCTAGAAACATGTTAAATCATTTTGAACACATTAAGCCTGGCAACCAGCCAAAATATCCTAGCAACAAGGGACACTCTAGCAACATGTTAAAAAACACACTTAGAACACAGCAACTTCATAGCACCCTAACAACCACAAAAAATACCCTTTCAACCACCCAGAAGACCCTAGAAACAGGATAACATGCAAACAAACCCTGAAAAGTAAAACCTGCATAGCAGCCTAGCAACCACCCCAAATACCCTAGTAACCGCCGAGCAACAAAAAGGGACATTCTGGCAATGTTTAAAACAACAACAACAACAAAAAAAAAAAAAAAACTCAGAACACATTAGGAACCGCCCAGAATTAGGGTTGGAAAGTGGCAGAACATTTACGGAAACATTCCAGAATTTTTGGAAACATTCCAGAATTTTTTGGAAGCTTTTGGAAAATATCGGAAAGTTTCGGGAAATATACCAGAATTGTTACGCCCTTTCACAACCCTACCCAGAATACCCTACCAACGTGCTAAAACACATTAGCAACTGCAGAGCAGTTTGGAAATGACCTAGCTACCACACCCTAGCAACCAGATAGCAATGCGCTAAAAACAACAGTTGGATGAAAACCAGCTAATTAAAGTTCAATTTGCATACACTAAGTGTGAAAATTACATACAGAACCAGTAACGGGACATGTATGCATGAAGACAGTATCCAGACAATATCAGGAGATTGAAAAATGTGTGTGAAATGACCAGAGTTGGATCAGTCTGGTTAAGCACAACAAATCCTCAAAAAGTGTCTTGATTTCTGCCTGAAATGTCCACTTGCCAAAAAAACGCACACACAGATGCACACTTCAGAAACCCACAAGAAAAGCAATGTTAGACATACTATTTTCAACATACTATGATCTGGGATCCACAAATACTCATCTCGCATGCTTTAAAGCTGCAGTTCTCAAACTATTTTACTTCAGGATCCAGATTTTACATTGGACATCACGTGGTGACCAACACAGCACCGAAAACCATACGGAGATGAGCAAAAACGTCCTTTAAATAAGTGATTGAAATTGATTGTATTTATGTTACAATGACCTGCACAAATGCAACAATATGATAAATTATTAGCATGAACAAGTGTGATTTTACACTACATAGAGTTTGAATATTAGGCTTTCCTAAGAAATGCAAGTATTTAAGGTAATCTAGCTCACGTTTTCTTCTACCCTGCATACTTGAATTAATATTTTCACCAAAGACAACAGCTGTCCATTTCACCAAACTTCAAACAGGACTTTGTTT
Source organism: Sinocyclocheilus anshuiensis (assembly GCF_001515605.1). Lineage (NCBI taxonomy): Eukaryota > Metazoa > Chordata > Actinopteri > Cypriniformes > Cyprinidae > Sinocyclocheilus > Sinocyclocheilus anshuiensis. The sequence goes on along the minus strand of NW_015546020.1, from coordinate 237,461 downwards.
TGCTAAAGTGGAGTCGTATCTTGTTGGCATTGCTCAGGCATCTGGAATCTCCACATGGCTTTCGGAGCAGGACTCTCCCTGGATTTGCAAAGCATGTGTCTACGTCGCCAGCATCCAAACTCAAACAAAAGCCCTTGCCGGCCACAAAAAGCCAGACTAAAATGGGAGGAATGCCAGTCGTTTGTGCAAGGCACTTGTGCGGATGAAAGCAGAAAGCCAAGCACCTACTCACAAGGTCGACCTGAAAGGAATAAATTATCAGTCTCGCCGCCCTGTCCGAGAGGTACCAAGGTGGACGAAGGGGGTTAGCAGTGTCAGCCCGAGCTAAATGAGAAATGAAGGACCTCAACCTGGCACCGTCTGCTGCATGGCAATCACGTCCCGATGCATGAATATCAAAGCGCCCTCTTGATGGACAACTAAGACATCAAATCAAAGACAAGACATCTTGTTCGGCAGAACAAGACTGATATCCTGGATATTATTGCGGATGCATCCCGCGCATGATCAAGCGCCGAAGGTCCTCAGCTGCTCTCTGATTTAGGAGGGGCAAAGCCAGAGGCTTAGCAGGGAGTCAGTGGCTCTAATTTATGTACCTCTGCGTGTTTTATCTCCTTGCGAGCGCTCATCAACTTGAGGCCCGTGAAACTTTCTCTAAATCCCTCTATCCGTATTAAAGAGGGAATTGGGGTGGAGTGAATATGAACGTCGTAAATATAGGCGCCACTTTCGATCGACTCGTTAGTCTGATTAATTAACACCGGAGAAGCAAAGTCTCTATCTCCACGCCCGTCTGGCCCGTGTGACACAAAAGGACATTGTAAGGCCAGCGATGTGCATTCAGAGATCTGTAGATAGTATTACGCTGGGGGAAAAAGGCAGTTGAGTCGGTCTCCGGTTCTTGAAGTCTCGACTGCGTATAATTATCATTCGGAAGTGATAAAAGAACTCATAGGGAGGCAAAGTAGCGTGCTAATTCTCACCTCATCATGACAGTGACTTCTGCGAAGCTAACGGTATTAATACTGCACTCTTATGAGCAAGCAGCAGGTATAAAATCTTTTTTATTTTAAATATAGCTTGACCTTTAATCGGGCGCTTGAAGAGCAGACCCACAATGTACGTCATAAAAACCAAAGGATTCAAGCTCCCTGAAGATCCGTCACACTTAATGTCGAATGAACTACAGCTCATTGTGAGGAAACCTACTGCTTTGATTGAGTAAAAAGAAAAGGTGGCCGCTAACTGAATACGCTCCACGCAGTTCTCACGTCAGGTGCGGAACAAGTACAAAGAGACACTGAATACAAGAGACGAGAGTGCAGATCCGCCACGATTACACGTCGACCCAGTTTCAACGGTCTTGTGAATGAAGATTGTTAACATCAAAAGCCTTCAGAACAAACAGAGCCGCCTGCATGGGAAATGGTCGTACAGAAAATATGTCATGTAATTTTGTGGTAATGATACATTCTGGATGATGGAAGCTGCACCTTCACGTCTGGGTTCATGGTGTTGGATGGGCTTCAGATACAGTGGTAGAGCTCATTACCAGGAAAAGCGAACCAAAGTGAAGCGTGAACCCTCTAAACTCAAGCCATCCTCCCATCCATGAGTCCTACGATAGATGGAACCACCTGCGGTTGGGAAAAACTCTGTGGATATGTTCAGAAATAAATAGCATATAATAAAAATAATAGTATTACGCAAAAATAAACACCTAAAACAGTAGGATCAAACTGCTTTCACATGACATTATGTACGTTTAAAACATTTTTTTTTTCTTTGGTGTGCTCTGAAAAGTTCTATAAATAATGCAAAAATAAATAAATAAACGTAAAATTTAAAAAAAAGTTCCAAACTGCATTAAATGAAAAATATTTAAATTGAGAAACAGAATGTAAAATTTAAAAAATATACATATATGATCCAAACAGCATAAAATGTTAAATTAAAAATGACTTTTCAACTGAAATTGAAAAATACAAATAATGCAAAATAATAAAAAGTAACATGGTCAAAATGCATACATGCACACAGGTCATATAAAGGTCTAGAAAGAGATGCCAAACATTATGCTGGATATTACTTCCAGCGTTTTAACAGTTTTCCATTTTTTATTTGGTTTTCATTCCAATTGTCCTTAGGATATAGTTTTTACTCTATGACTGTTTCTCAGTATATTTAGTTTTCGTTTCAAATGTGCAGACCATGCACAGATTACATACTAAAAATATCAGGCTTATCCAAACATAGTGTGCATTGATGGACAGGTTCAATAGCACAAGTACTGTGTGTGCCAGTGATACAACACAACCATGTCAATTCAATGTCCTTTCAATGTCATTTCCATTCGAAAAGAAAATGTTGTAATTTACATGCAAAAGAGAAAACGCCCTCAATCATTGATTATTCACAAACACAGTCTGCACTGAAGACAGTGAAGCTTCAGCAGGTGAAGGGCTAATCCCTGAGGCTGAGGTTTCGATAATATTATATTTAGCCACAAGACAAAGTGAAGAGCAATCTAACAGAAATGGTACCGTAAGCAGTGGATTTGCACAGCAGCCATTAAGTCATTAATTCTTAAAGAGGGATGCCACACCATTCCCGATCAATAATCAAACGTGTCAGGGTAGATCGGTGCGGGTGGCTCTCGCAGTGAGGCCGCAATCGACCCCCTCATGTGGCCGATCATTAACAGCAACATTCATTGGAAACGCTCTTGTTTTGCCAGCACTATCCGAGGTGTTTAATTGCCTTCCATAGAGCATCTGCCACGAGGAAGAGAGTCATGTGGCCCACAAGTGCTTTAAGGATGTGCTATCGACTCGGGTATTGGGTGCACGATGCCGGCTGGATCGCTCTTTCGTTCGATATCTTTGGCAGCTGGCTGTGTATTAATGATCCCCCGGTGTGCTGGGCTTTGCCCACGTCCCATCACTGCCAGAATCGAGACAGTAATATCCCCACAAACTAATCTGCCAATCATAGGCGTACTGTAGATGAGACTGGTCAACATCAGAGCCAAAGATATATGGCTGGTTCAGGTGTTTGGGGTAAAATCCACAAGGACATGGCGCCCAACGTGGGGCGCGGACATTTTCCATCACCACTAACTTGACATTGATGGCTTTTAAATGTCTTTTGCCAACGAGCATTAAAAACATGATTTGGATGTGTGACCACATGGCTTCTCCGCTTCTGGCCTCACTTTTGATGGCCTTTTATTACGCCGTCAAACTTTTATCGCTGTGTAATTTGGCAGGGCCCGAGGAGATGAACGGAAAAAAGGAACACTAAGAGAATTAACCCTTTCACTGGTGAGATTAAAATATTCTAGCCGTCGCCCCAGAGTGAGTTTTTTTTAGGCGACCGTTATTTTAGAACGTTTCCCCTTATTGTTTCCATGGCGACGCGTCATGCTTGTCACGTGACACACCGCGGCCACAATAATTTGCTTTTATTTTGTTTTTCCTTTTTTATTAAAAATATTCATAAACTTGCTTAACATATCATCAACTTTCTGATATTCCGATTCACAAATATGTGTAAATGAGTGTGTTTTGTCATTTAAAAACCATTCTAAATGATCTTGATCATGATCTGTAACGTGAGATGGGCGCCACCATGTTTGTTCGCACTGCAGTTCAGAGAGTCCTGTCAGTCAGATTTAATTTCAGTCGAAATACATGCAAGTAAGTGGCCGGTGAACTGGGAGAAGAATAGAGTGAACTTTATAGTTACTTACACTATGCGTATCTGATATTAATAAAACACGTCGGCAAATTATATTTGAATTGATTGTTATTGCTGCTACCATAAAAATCTGTGTGTATTTTACGAACTCTAAATGTATTGTTTTACTAGTACTTATGTGTATTTAAATGTCTGAAACCTAAAATAAACATTATGTGGTTAAGAACACTGCATAGTTGTGATTATATGACAAGTGCAGCGGCGTCTCAGCGTCAGCCAAAGCGCGAAAACGCAGTTTGAATTTGCCAGTTACGTGCCGTCACCGAACGATTTAAATCCCATATGTGGGACCATACTCTCAGGGACACGGAAATAAAAATCCCATATGTGGGACCGTACCGCTCAACAGGTTAAAAAAAAAAAAGGACTGGAGGCATCAGATGTAAATTAGCAGGAAAAATGACATTTGGGTGCTCCCACATAGGCAAAACTTTGGATTAACAAATTTTTATTAGGTTAAGGCCAACTTTAACCCAGGTTTGTCAATTTGAATGGTGGTTAATCACTTTTAACCATTGTAAAAGAAATACTGTTAGTGATTTCACCACTGATTTTAGATGCGTACAGTATTGGTCAAATAACTATTGCAAATGGATTATAAACAATTAATATAGAAAATGCAGCAATGCTTGTCAAATAAATATTGAAACGGCAATAAATAAATAAAACAGAAAAAAATCCAAATTGCATAAAAAAGAAAAATTCTAATAAATAATAAATAATCATACATAAATAGAAAGATACAAATCAGTCAAAACATACAAAATACAATCATACAAAATATAAACCAAACAGAACTAACTCTAGGAAGTACAACCAAACACTACAAAACCTCTCATGGCTTAAAGTGATGCTAACCACCATTCAAAGTGATAAATAGGAAATGTTACTTAAACCTGCATTAAAGCTGGCCTTGGTCTGAAGTCCAAAAACACATTAAAAAGCCCATAACATTGAGCAATCCCACCATGACTAGACAGGATGTAAACAAGAGGTAGTCTTGTTTACATCCTGTCTTTCTTTGGCGGGACGCGTTGTGTCCTGCAGCATCTCTACCTGTTTAATTTATCTGAATTATTTTTTCACTGGGTATGAATAGATAAACCCAATCGCATTCTAATTTCCTTGGGGAGCGACTAAATGAAGTTTGATGCATTAGCCCAAACAAACTCCAGGCCGTTTATCACGGGTCAGTTTGTCATTACCGTGCTTAGTCAGGCTGTTTCAGTCGCGCAAATCTCAAGTTCCACAGAAAATTATTATAACCTCGCCAGTTAAACCCTCAAACTCCAGCGATATCTATCTAACACCAGCAGCGCTTAATTACAAACCTTCCCCATGTACTTCCACTCTACTGAGAGACTACATAATAATAATAATACAAAAAAAAAATCTGTACCATAAAGAGCCTGAACGGCCCAATAAATATTTAGAAAAACAAAGTTTTCAATTACATATTTATTTTTAGGGTATACACAACACACATATACAAACACTTATGACATTGTAGTTAATAACCAATTCTGAAAGCGAGTGATTCAATGAAGTTAATTGCTGACAGATTCAGTCCTTGATTCAGACCAGTGACTTCTGTGTTTGATTCAAATTGATTCAATCAATTCAACTGATTCATTAAAAAAAACGGCAAACTGTTGAGCAACTTATTGGCGATTTGGACCACTTTTTGTGCTACCTTCATTTTATGTAACACTATAAAATACATGCTGATGTGTAATTGTCACGGTGCCCTTTTCTCGTCAAATACAATTCACAAGCTCACATTATAAGATCCGTAAATGTATTTTGATTTTAAAATATCAAGTTTATCTGGTTATCTGCGCTCTGTTGTCTGTTTCTCTGCAGACGGATGGCTGATAGGCCGTATATTTCATGCTTGAACCAGAGCAGCAACAGCTCTGACATTTGTGTGTGCGCGCATATTTTTCTAATATAGGAAAGTAATGCTGTATTAAAGTTGGCCTGACAGTCACAATAGGTGTTCCTCGGCAAGGTTACAAATCACTGCGAGAGAGTGGGCGGCACAGAGCCGCGCTCTCAAATAAAATGACTTCTGCTTCTCGTTGGTTTCTCACATTTTGCTCCGACACCACTTCTAATGACAATGTGTATTTGTTTATCTATGGCAAGCATATGATGATGGTCTGACAGGTTTATTTCAGTGCGCGCTTATCTCAGAAGTGAGAAATCTGTATTGTTGGAGAAAAAAGTTGCAAAAGAAAGAAAACTGGTGGAAATGGAGACAATAGTTAATTTAAGGGAGAAGCAATGCAGAGGACATTTTCTGTGGAAATAATATCAGAATAGTTTGTGCAAATAAACACTTTTTTAACTTTTTAAATTATGCACTATATGTTTGTGTGTGTGTGTGTGTGTGTGTGTGTGTGTGTGTGTGT
>NW_015546020.1:227647-228308 GCF_001515605.1 Sinocyclocheilus anshuiensis | reverse complement strand
CAAGGTCTTTAAGGATGTGCTATCGACTCGGGTATTGGGTGCACGATGCCGGCTGGATCGCTCTTTCGTTCGATATCTTTGGCAGCTGGCTGTGTATTAATGATCCCCCGGTGTGCTGGGCTTTGCCCACGTCCCATCACTGCCAGAATCGAGACAGTAATATCCCCACAAACTAATCTGCCAATCATAGGCGTACTGTAGATGAGACTGGTCAACATCAGAGCCAAAGATATATGGCTGGTTCAGGTGTTTGGGGTAAAATCATGGCGCCCATGGCGCCCAACGTGGGGCGCGGACATTTTCCATCACCACTAACTTGACATTGATGGCTTTTTTGCCAACGTTGCCAACGAGCATTAAAAACATGATTTGGATGTGTGACCACATGGCTTCTCCGCTTCTGGCCTCACTTTTGATGGCCTTTTATTACGCCGTCAAACTTTTATCGCTGTGTAATTTGGCAGGGCCCGAGGAGATGAACGGAAAAAAGGAACACTAAGAGAATTAACCCTTTCACTGGTGAGATTAAAATATTCTAGCCGTCGCCCCAGAGTGAGTTTTTTTTAGGCGACCGTTATTTTAGAACGTTTCCCCTTATTGTTTCCATGGCGACGCGTCATGCTTGTCACGTGACACACCGCGGCCACAATAACACTGTATG
>NW_015546020.1:224978-227630 GCF_001515605.1 Sinocyclocheilus anshuiensis | reverse complement strand
ACAATCTGATATTCCGATTCACAAATATGTGTAAATGAGTGTGTTTTGTCATTTAAAAACCATTCTAAATGATCTTGATCATGATCTGTAACGTGAGATGGGCGCCACCATGTTTGTTCGCACTGCAGTTCAGAGAGTCCTGTCAGTCAGATTTAATTTCAGTCGAAATACATGCAAGTAAGTGGCCGGTGAACTGGGAGAAGAATAGAGTGAACTTTATAGTTACTTACACTATGCGTATCTGATATTAATAAAACACGTCGGCAAATTATATTTGAATTGATTGTTATTGCTGCTACCATAAAAATCTGTGTGTATTTTACGAACTCTAAATGTATTGTTTTACTAGTACTTATGTGTATTTAAATGTCTGAAACCTAAAATAAACATTATGTGGTTAAGAACACTGCATAGTTGTGATTATATGACAAGTGCAGCGGCGTCTCAGCGTCAGCCAAAGCGCGAAAACGCAGTTTGAATTTGCCAGTTACGTGCCGTCACCGAACGATTTAAATCCCATATGTGGGACCATACTCTCAGGGACACGGAAATAAAAATCCCATATGTGGGACCGTACCGCTCAACAGGTTAAAAAAAAAAAAGGACTGGAGGCATCAGATGTAAATTAGCAGGAAAAATGACATTTGGGTGCTCCCACATAGGCAAAACTTTGGATTAACAAATTTTTATTAGGTTAAGGCCAACTTTAACCCAGGTTTGTCAATTTGAATGGTGGTTAATCACTTTTAACCATTGTAAAAGAAATACTGTTAGTGATTTCACCACTGATTTTAGATGCGTACAGTATTGGTCAAATAACTATTGCAAATGGATTATAAACAATTAATATAGAAAATGCAGCAATGCTTGTCAAATAAATATTGAAACGGCAATAAATAAATAAAACAGAAAAAAATCCAAATTGCATAAAAAAGAAAAATTCTAATAAATAATAAATAATCATACATAAATAGAAAGATACAAATCAGTCAAAACATACAAAATACAATCATACAAAATATAAACCAAACAGAACTAACTCTAGGAAGTACAACCAAACACTACAAAACCTCTCATGGCTTAAAGTGATGCTAACCACCATTCAAAGTGATAAATAGGAAATGTTACTTAAACCTGCATTAAAGCTGGCCTTGGTCTGAAGTCCAAAAACACATTAAAAAGCCCATAACATTGAGCAATCCCACCATGACTAGACAGGATGTAAACAAGAGGTAGTCTTGTTTACATCCTGTCTTTCTTTGGCGGGACGCGTTGTGTCCTGCAGCATCTCTACCTGTTTAATTTATCTGAATTATTTTTTCACTGGGTATGAATAGATAAACCCAATCGCATTCTAATTTCCTTGGGGAGCGACTAAATGAAGTTTGATGCATTAGCCCAAACAAACTCCAGGCCGTTTATCACGGGTCAGTTTGTCATTACCGTGCTTAGTCAGGCTGTTTCAGTCGCGCAAATCTCAAGTTCCACAGAAAATTATTATAACCTCGCCAGTTAAACCCTCAAACTCCAGCGATATCTATCTAACACCAGCAGCGCTTAATTACAAACCTTCCCCATGTACTTCCACTCTACTGAGAGACTACATAATAATAATAATACAAAAAAAAAATCTGTACCATAAAGAGCCTGAACGGCCCAATAAATATTTAGAAAAACAAAGTTTTCAATTACATATTTATTTTTAGGGTATACACAACACACATATACAAACACTTATGACATTGTAGTTAATAACCAATTCTGAAAGCGAGTGATTCAATGAAGTTAATTGCTGACAGATTCAGTCCTTGATTCAGACCAGTGACTTCTGTGTTTGATTCAAATTGATTCAATCAATTCAACTGATTCATTAAAAAAAACGGCAAACTGTTGAGCAACTTATTGGCGATTTGGACCACTTTTTGTGCTACCTTCATTTTATGTAACACTATAAAATACATGCTGATGTGTAATTGTCACGGTGCCCTTTTCTCGTCAAATACAATTCACAAGCTCACATTATAAGATCCGTAAATGTATTTTGATTTTAAAATATCAAGTTTATCTGGTTATCTGCGCTCTGTTGTCTGTTTCTCTGCAGACGGATGGCTGATAGGCCGTATATTTCATGCTTGAACCAGAGCAGCAACAGCTCTGACATTTGTGTGTGCGCGCATATTTTTCTAATATAGGAAAGTAATGCTGTATTAAAGTTGGCCTGACAGTCACAATAGATGTTCCTCGGCAAGGTTACAAATCACTGCGAGAGAGTGGGCGGCACAGAGCCGCGCTCTCAAATAAAATGACTTCTGCTTCTCGTTGGTTTCTCACATTTTGCTCCGACACCACTTCTAATGACAATGTGTATTTGTTTATCTATGGCAAGCATATGATGATGGTCTGACAGGTTTATTTCAGTGCGCGCTTATCTCAGAAGTGAGAAATCTGTATTGTTGGAGAAAAAAGTTGCAAAAGAAAGAAAACTGGTGGAAATGGAGACAATAGTTAATTTAAGGGAGAAGCAATGCAGAGGACATTTTCTGTGGAAATAATATCAGAATAGTTTGTGCAAATAAACACTTTTTTAACTTTTTAAATTATGCACTATATGTTTGTGTGTGTGTGTGTGTGTGTGTGTGTGTGTGTGTGTGT
>NW_015546020.1:220709-223963 GCF_001515605.1 Sinocyclocheilus anshuiensis | reverse complement strand
TGTTCTCTATATTTGTGTGTGTGTGTGTGTGTGTGTGTGTGTGTGTGTGTGTGTGTGTGTGTGTTTCCTATATTAAAACTATGAGTACATGACCCATATTTTGTACCTGTAAAGTAGGATACAAATTTTAGGAAACACTACGGTCATGGTCGAATGAGTTTGATGACAATCTTGCTGAGCACATTAGTTCACGTTACTTCAGCTGTGTTTTGGCCTACGTTCCTGCTGTTAGCGCAACTTTACGTGTCTGTTATGACTACAAGAGTCTGCTCATCATCTCTCGGATGCTCTGTGCTGGAATATGGCCTCTCTGAGAGCAGATATAAAGCGTGTCCTGCAGTGAATGTGTCCCACAGGAGGTGTTAGCGCTGCTGATGCAGAGGGATTGTGGCGAGTTCATTTTATCTGTGTTTACAAAAGAGCGACGCCTCAGGAGTGAGTTTTAAAGAGTCCGAGGGCCGCAGGAACAGCCCGGATCTGTTCTCTGTGATGTTTCCGAAATGAGACGGAGGATGAAATGCTTTGGTTCAGTTTCATGCAGCACATAAGGGTCACAAAATCCTGTTGACATTGCAGTCAGAACTTAGTAACTTACTTCTGCACAATATTGAGTAACAAAAGAGAGCAGAAACACAAGGTACACCTGAGTTTCTTTCATCACATTTTGAAGAAAGTTGGTAACCAAAGAGCTAACAGCAGCGTTGACTTTCATAGTACATATATTTTATACACACTATGAAAGTCAATGGCTACCGTCAACTGTTTGGTTACCAACGTTCAAAATATCCTCTTTTGTGCAAGTCGATGGCTACCGCCACTTGAGTCAAAAAAAGCATATTCAAGAAACACAAAATTAATACCTGTGGCTCCTGAAAATATATTGAGGTCTTGTGAAGCGAAACGATCAGTCCGTGCAAGAAACTGAACATTATTTACATTACTACCTGTAATCCAGAGCCTCAGGCAATGGGGAAATCCGATTTTCTGTGAATTTGTTCTTTTGGATAGTTCAGTGAACTGGTTAAAATAACTGATTCAGCAGTTTATGTAATCATGCAATAACATCATGTATACGCAACTATATACGCGGATGTTTTTACATGTCTAAAGCACATAAAGTAAATAAACTAGTCTTCATCAGCTCACCTTATTATATTAATAAAGATAAACCATAAAAACTTTAATTTCACGTCCTTCATTCAAGTGCCCTGTTCACATATGCACTTATCAGTGGCTCATCGGTCTTAAAATCGGCACTTCAGTTCAGTTCAGTTCAGTTTCCTCAGTTCAGTGACTGTTCGAGGAACTGGAGTGCAAAGTGAGTTCATTCATATAGGATCAGATATGCTGGTATTTTGGCTCACTTCAAGTCGGAGTGACTGTCAGGCTCGTCCAAAAGTGAGTTTTCATTGAGTAGTTTGTAGATCTGCACTGCTCGAGCCGCTAACCGTTTCATCATGGTTCAGTCAGATTTAGTGAACTGGTTCAACTAGTTCACTAAAAAGAACTGGTTCAAAAGAATGATTCATTCATAAACTGGACATCCCTCTGGACCGTTTGCCTGAGGCTCTGGATTACAGGCAATAATGTTGTAAATAATGTTTAGTTTCTTGCACGGACTGATCTTTTCACTTCATAACACCTCAATATATCATCAGGTGCCATGGGTATTAATTTAGTCTTGCCTGTATGTGCTTTTTTGACTCTCAAAGTGACGGTAGCCATTGCCTTGCATTTTAGGAATCACCAAGGATCAAGGTTTCAACTAAAAATCTTTACTGTTCTACTGTAGGATAAAAGCCACCTACATCTTAGATGGCCTTGAGGGTCAGTAAATTTAAAGCAAATAAAAATTTTTGGGCGAGCTATCCCTTTAAAAAGGCCTTTAAAATTTTTACATTTGATTTTTTAAACCCTGAAGAAACCCTGATGTGTCATCAATGTGCCCTTGACCGTCCGCTCAAATGGGCCTCATTTCTGTCTTAAAAGTGACGTGACATGTGGCCAAGTATGGTGACCCATACTCGGAATCAGTGCTCTGCATTTATCCCATCCAAAGTGCACACACACAGCAGTGAACACACACACACCGTGAACACACACCCGGAGCAGTGGGCATCCATTTATGCTGCGGCGCCCGGGGAGCAGTTGGGGGTTCGGTGCCTTGCTCAAGGGCACCTCAGTCATGGTATTGAAGGTGGAAGAGAGTGCTGTACATTCACTCCCCCCACCTACAATCCCTGCCGGACCTGAGACTCGAACCCGCAACCTTTGGGTTACGAGTCCGACTCTCTAACCATTAGGCCACGACTTCCCCTTTATGCCTGTCGTCCCGCTCCATAAATACTGCGCCTCTAAACGGCTGCATGATGTGCTTATTTAATCTAAGTGATGCTTGAATGTATTCCCTCTGACGTCATTGTTCACGTCACATCAAATCAACGTATATTCCTCTACAATGGAGGTTCATTTATCACGTCGTCACGGAGTTTAATTATCTGTGTTTGATATACAGTTGGATTCTGACTCCTCCAGATGATCACGACTGATCTGTATGTCATATGCAAATATATTCATGATCTCCAAATGAGTACATGACACATCTGCATTTAGTCCATTCCACTAACACGTTTCCCTTATCACTACTGCAGATACGGGTCTCGGAAGGTCACGACTGCGATTGTTTGATATTCTGTGTGTAAAAACAGAGGCGTGTTAGTGGAATGGACTAAATGTGTGTCTTGGCATCATTTCTTCTACTAGTCGTCTTGTCTTATATGCAGTCTGGGTTCTTCTTCTGCTCTGCCGGGGTCAGAGTGCAAATCAACAGTCACAGATAGTGTTGTCAAAAGACCCGGTATTTCGGTACCAAGTCGGTACTAAAAAAATGAAAACGTTACGGTACCAGGTTTTCTTAAGTACCGGTGGTACCGAGTACCCGGTCAACCCGGTTCTTGATGCGCTATCCGATAGCTATCCTCTTCCAGTGTTGCCAAGTCCACGGTTTTCCCGCGGAATTGGGCTGCTTTAACACTGTTGCCGCAGGTTGTTTTTCATGTCCGCGGGTTGAAAAACGACCCCATTAACGTGATATTTAGCCCCTGGAATGCGAATTTTACCAGGGGAACCCCGCCAAAACATGCGTATTTTATCCTCGGAACGCGATTTTTAACGGGGACCCCCTCGAAACACGATTGGGCGGGTTTTGTTGTGAAAACCTGGCAACCACTTCATAAAAGCAGTGGCGACCTCAA
>NW_015546020.1:219462-219861 GCF_001515605.1 Sinocyclocheilus anshuiensis | reverse complement strand
GATAACGAGGGCTCTGTAAAGTAGCTATCACTGCTGGCGATAAGCGCATACAATACTCGGCAGCCAGAACGGAGTGAGATTGGGTGTTAAATAGTGAATGAGTGATATGAAACAGCTGTGTGCAATCAGTGCTGTGTGCAATCAGGGCTGTGTGCAATCAGTGCAATGAATGATGGGATATGTAGTCCGGAGTGATGTGCAACAGTGTGTAGTTCGAGAATCAATGAAAATGGAAAGGGTGACCTCTGATGGCTAGCACACGGAAGTTCATGGACCGGATACGTAACAAGAACTATGACTATAACTTTTGGGTGAAACTTTTTTTTCATTTTTCATACTTTTATTACTTGTGGAAAAACTTGAAACACTTTTAAATAAGTATAAAGAATGTTTTGTACA
>NW_015546020.1:219092-219451 GCF_001515605.1 Sinocyclocheilus anshuiensis | reverse complement strand
GAGAACCGTGGATTTTCACTGGTATTGGTACCGAATACTGAAATTTTGGTACCGTGACAACACTAGTCACAGATGAAGGAAATCAATGCAGATTGCTTTGAGGCGTGACTAAATGGAGATGTTCCCTGCAGATGAGGAACTGGATGCTTTGTTTTGGCCATATTTTGGCCCAAAGACTCACTCAACATATTTACTGGACGAGTCTAAAAAAAAAAACCCAAAAAAAAACAAAACCTCTGGGTCATATTTCATTGTAAAATTATTTACAAATTAACAGTAAAATTGTATAGATAAATCTTAAATTATATATAAATAAAAACGTAATGCAAATATATATAAATGAATTATAAATAGAAAAT
>NW_015546020.1:213489-219082 GCF_001515605.1 Sinocyclocheilus anshuiensis | reverse complement strand
TTCTCATTTAGAAACCCTCCATTACTGTAAATACAGTAACCCTTACAGTGAAATCATTTCAGCTGAAACTAGAAATTGAAGATGGCATAATACTCCAAATTAAAATGCCTTATGATATGATAACGACTTCTTACATTACAGTAATGTGAATTTAAGGGACAAATGTGCTTAATTATGAAAATAACATAAGAATGAAATGAAAATGTGTTTTGTTTTTTTCTATACTTTTTTAAGATTACTAATTTAGATATTTATCTGTTGTGTTTTATGTGACTCAGACATGTTTATAAAATCTGGCCTGTTAAACATCAAATAAGTCCTGTTGTGTTTTTTGTTGTTGTTGTTGTTGCTTATCAAACCTCTAACCCTATTTCAGTTTTCTTTAAGTAACGCACGTAAATAAGCAATATACTGGAGCAGCAGTGTCACAAAAAATCGTAAAAACCTTGCTTTGAAGGCTCGACCAGCGGCGTCCTTCACCTTTAAAAGCAGCTCTTTAAAGAACAAGGCAGAATGGATGTGGTTTAAATCCTTTGTGCCGTTTTAAACAAGAGGCCGCATGTGGACTCAACACACTTTCCTCAATAGACTTAAGGCTTCGTCCTTGGCTGCGGTTGAGTAGTCAGTCCCTCACTGCGAGACGTCGCCTGCGGCCAACTTCACACGCCTGTTTCCGGCCGAGATGCAAATAACGCCACCGGCACCTGCTGTGGAGAGTCAACACTCATTCTCCACTCACAGAGCTGCTGAGAGCAGCGAAAGATCACATACCCGGCCTCCGTCGCAAACATACAGGGGCTGTTCGGTACAACACCTCTGTTATGGATGAAAGCCACGCTCTGTGATGAAAGTCCTGATGAAAGCTGTTTTATTTAGATGAAATGAGCAGAACTCAAACCGACTGACATCAGTGACTAATACATTTGATTAAAACTATTAAAGCACAGCTGTTCGACTAAATATATGTCAGCTGTGATAGACGCTCGAGCCTCAACGTCTACCGTCAGTCCACTATTCCAGCAGTTCATCATTACTCTACATAAAGCAACATTTAGATTAGATTTAACATTAATCCTTTTTTAAAAATTGTCCAAATGCAATTATTTTAGCCTAAATTTAATTCAAAACAACATACTACAATGATACATAAATAAAAATGAGTTAAATAAAAATTAATATTATTATTAATAATAATATTAAAAATAAAATTCAGCTTAAATTTAATATAAGACACTACAATGTATAAACTATAACATACAATTATCAAAATATTTATTATTATTATTATTATTTTAAATTTAATTCAAAATGATGATTTATAAACTAGAATTAGTTACATCAAAATTTATAATAATAATAATAAAAGTCAGCTTAAAATTTAATATAACATACTACAATGTTTAAACTATAACATACAAATCATATACATCAATATATTTATTATTAATAATATTTATTTATTGCTTCAATTTAATTCAATACAAACATACGACAATGTATAATTGAAAATATTAGTTATATTAAAATGTTTTTTCATAATATTTTCAGCTTAGATTTAATACAACATATAATGTAAATGATATTAGACAATTACATTAAAATATCTTTATAATTATTTTAACTTTAAATCGAATTTAATACAAACATATTACGTGTAAACTATAATATACAATTACATAAACCATAATATACAATTATCAAAATATTTAAGTTTAATTCAATACATGGTACTACAATGATGTATAAACTGTAATATACTATTCAATTAAATCTTTATCATTATAAATTACACAATGTTTACTTTTGAAAGCAGTGTTACACTAATTTATTAAACACTAATTTATAACAAATCAGTTGAAATACTATCTGGTTGTTCATGAGTTAAAGATGCAAAGTCTATGAGTTTTAGTGCAATAAACTATTTTTTAATTAAAAAGAAAAGTTAGAAAACGTTAGCATTGTTTAGTGGATAATATTATACAGTACAATTAAAACATTTATTACATTATTTTCAGCTTAAATGTAATTCAATACAACATACTACAATGATGTATAAGCTAAAATATACAATTATATTAAAATATTTTATAAATTACACAATGTCTACTTTTTGAAAGCAATGTTAAATGCTACATTTTAATCAGTTTCACTACTGTCTGGTTGTTAAAGATAAATGACAGTTAAAGATACACAAAGTCTATGAGTTTTAGTGCAATAAACAGTATTTTTTTTTAAAGAAAAATGAGTAAAAGTCAGTGTTGTTCGGTGCAGGCATTTGGACGGTTTCCCCTGCTAATAAACTAATAAACTAATGTTTTGCTTCGCTCTACAAACATCATGTGATCGCAACAGAGCACTCAGGGTTGAGAACACATGAAAAAACGTAATAACTACTTAGAAACTGCTCATTTAGGCCAAACTGAATGAACTAAACAGACTATTTACCCTCACAGGCTAATAAACCCAGTAATAGTGAGGGGACGGGGAGCGATAGCACAAAGCGGAGCACTTTAGTCCTGCGTTTTTCCCTCCTGCTCGGCATATTACGCTTTCATTTCTGTTGCCCACAAACGCGCCGATGGTAAATAAAGTAATTCACGCGACTCCAGGACCAGAGTCACTGCAAACCGTGTCCCCAAATACAGAGTGGCGGGTATGAAAGCATGCACTTAAGTGATTTCTGGGGCCTTTACAGTTCTGTCCTCGCTCTACACTCACACATATCAGTGGAGAGCAGAGATAAGAGCAGAAGAAAGCGCTCAGAGTCGCCGAGTAGCGGAGGTCGAATAAAAGACGTCTTATCACTACAAACATTAATTTGATTAGCCAGAAATGTGACTTCCGAGAGGACAAAAGCCTGTGGACTGGAGGAGAAATGTGTTGGAATAAGAACTAGCATGTAATGGCCGAGTTCACACTGCACGATTTTAGCCCGATTTTTCACTCGCCAAATCCGCGATTGCCGCTGGTTGTTTTTTACGTCAGCAGGTTGAAGCGACCCCAATAACGTGATATTTAGGCCCTGGAATGTGAATTGTACCAGGAGAACCCCGCCAAAAAAAATTTGTATTTTTCCCCCCGAACGCGATTTTTACTGGAGGACCCCCTCGAAAGCAATTGGGCTATTTTCAGGCTAGTTTTGAGTAGTAATTGGGTGGGTTTTGTAGCAAAAACCTGGCAACCCTGCACCAGACAGAGCTGTTGGCGATTCTTCCTATTGTAAAGTCATGCAGTGTGTAACCTCCTGTCGTCGTTCCATCGTTCAGTGTGAACACAGCAGCAACTGAATTCTACCCCAGATAGTCACGCAGTGTGAAACCAACAGTGATGCGACGTCTTTGAAAATCATGCAGTGTGAACTCGGCATTAGCTGTATAATTCAGTCGCTCATGTACGACAAAAAAGGTTGTTTGTGATTTTTGTTACCATAATGACATTTTGAGTGAAATGATTGAGAAAGTGTATTTCAAAGACGTTTCGATTTGATGTTTACCATAAAAATCTTGCAAACAAATTAAATGTTTGAAATCATTAAATGCTTTAGCTTCTAGCCGTTGGCCGTTTGTGTCATTTCTAGGAAGTGTGTTGCTCAAAGTATGGATGTAACTTTTTCATTCTCATTATTCTCATTCATATCAGAGACACAATGACGCAAAAGAGGAACACAAAAGACAATGCATGCTGAGACCCAGGCTTAAAACTTCAAAACTCAAAGTTTAGAAACACCCAGTCCACACAACCGATGCAAACAGAACAGAGTTTTTATTAAATAAAAAAATAAATAAAAAACACCTTATGAACCTCCAATGCAGAGTACTAAAATTATAAACTTATTTAAAAAAAAAAATAAATAAAAAACTTTTAATAAACTCCCTACACAGAAGAAGTTAAATAAAATAAATACTTAAAGTGCCCCTGTTATGCCATTTCCAATATTGCCTTTCATGCAGAGTGTAATGTAGCTGTATGTGAATGTAAACGATCTGCAAAGTTGTAGAGCTGAAAGTGCACGATAAATAAAGTTATTGTCTCCCAAAATAAAGAATCGACTCTGAACAGCTGAAACGAGTCGTTAGTCATTCGAATCCCACTTATACAGGGTAACACATTTGCATTAGGGGTGGCACGATACCACTTTTTCAGAACCGATACCAAAAGTTCTGAGTATCGGACAATACCGATACCGATCCGATACCAGCACAGTTTTTTCGGAATGGCCAGAGGTGTCGTTTCCCGACATTCTTTGTTACCTAATTGAGCAGAGACAGCTTAGGCTACTACAAGCCTATACGAGACGGCTTGTGAAAGTAAACATTTGTCGTTTTGTTTTGCTTAATTTTAATAAAGTGGTAAAGACTGTCGTACTTTCTTATTGATATATTAAAAAGTTTTTAACATTGACAAAACAGGCAACATTAAGGTCCACTGAAGTGCCTTGAAATGCGCAGCATTATTCTATGTGGTGTGTTCTGCGGCTGCCTAATCATTTTCACAAATACATGCCGTAAAATAAAGATAACATGAAAATATGTATATAAAATACCAAAAACATGGTTATTGATTACTATAGTTAAACCATGGTAAAAACAACATGTTTTGCTACACTAACCATAGTTTAACCATGGTATTTGTAGTAAAACTGTGGAAATAGGCAACAATTGGTAATAAAAACGTGAAAGAAAAAAAAACATGGTTAGCCTACTATACTTTTACTATAGTAATACCATTGCTAATTAAGGGATTGTGTATAATAATATGAAATAAATGTTTTAATAGATTATGACATCACAAAATATCAGGAAGTGAGATTTATTTGATTGCGATGCGAAGGAGGGTTACTGTAAGCCCCATCAGAACTGGGTTGCGGTGCAGGGGGACAGGACTAATGACAGCTCATTGCAGTGTATCAGTCATATACATTGTCAGATCAGGTTTTTTAACTTATTAGAGGTACAGAACGCCACACAGCAACTTTTCGGTATTGCACCAAGCAATAATCAATCGAAATCATCACAAAAAGTAAAGATCAAGCGCCTAACAAGGTCTCCGCGCGTTAATTCGAATGGTTTGTTTTCCCCCTCGGCATAAACAGTTATGACATTTTTGTGGGCGTTCCCAGCAATGCCGAACAAGTCCAGAAAAGTTCAAAGCACAAAGGGAAGAGACATTGATGCGTAGTGTATTATATCTGTGCGATAGTTTATTGAGCCTTTTCTTTCAACGGTTTGAAATTTCAGTTACTGTGCGCGTGAAGAACAACAATTCAAGACGCGATTGAGGCGAATATCGTGCGTTCGCGGCAAACGCGTCGTGCATTTCGCGTCGCCCGGCGCGAATTCGCCTCTATTCGCGTCTTTGCGTTGACTTTGTATGTAATCTACTCGCGCGAATAATTACATTCGCATCTGGTGTGAACACACTGTAAGAACTGCTTGTAAGTCTCTCATTGTGCGATATTATCACCAAAAATTGGATTCAGTCTAGTTTTCTTTCAGTTAGCACAGGTTTTGTATTTAATTTTGGATCTGATTGGTCATTGGCCTCATTGATCTGAGCTGCACCTGAAAAAAAAAAAAAGCGTTATTTGTGGTCC
>NW_015546020.1:211898-213391 GCF_001515605.1 Sinocyclocheilus anshuiensis | reverse complement strand
TTCAAATTTAATAAGCCGATGTGTTTTATTCATATCAGATACACATAGTGTAAGTAACTATAAAGTTCACTCTATTCTTCACCCAGTTATTATGAAAATTATGATCTTCCTATGCAGAAAAAGCTATCCACCCATCACTATGAACTTCCAATGCAGAAAAATAACATAAAAATAATAAAACCACTCTTACTGAACTAAGCTGAATAAGCGAAAAACGTCTATAGCAGGGCTGTCCAAACTCGGTCCTGGAGGGCCGGTGTCCTGCAGAGTTTAGCTCCAACTTGCCTCTACACACCTGACTGGAAGTTTCTATGCCTAGTAAGAGCTTGATTAGCTGCTTCAGGTGTGTTTAATTAGGGTTGGAGCTAAACTCTGCAGGACACCGGCCCTCCAGGATCGAGTTTGGACAGCCCCGGTCTATAGTGTTACAGAGTGTAAAATGTGGAGAAAAAAAAAATTATGTAAGGAAAACTTGTGCTTACAGATTTGAAATGACTTTGTTTTGCTACAATTTTGTTGTGAAAATTCAGTATCATGCAAATATATAGAGTGCATTTAGATAAACTGGGACAGTATTTGCCATTGAGATGACTGGGGAAAAAAAATTAAAAATCCAAATCAACCCAAATTCACTATTTAGCAAAATTTGTAATAAAATCATGCATGTAAATGCATTTGAGGTCCAACTGCTGATGAAATTGCACGTCAGATGCTGGATCCATAATTGGCAATGACTTCAACAACAACTACAACCACAACAAGAGTTCAGGGGATGTAGGGAAGCAAAAAGCACTATTTGCCAGGCTTCCCCATTCTGCGGGACAAAGCCAAGCCCCATATTGTTCATTTCTTCAAAAGGCGACTCCATGAGCTTAATAACTGCCTCTAGTGTCCGTCTCAAGAGCCAATTAGCCGGCGTTTCTCTTGTCGGGTGACACCCAGCTTTTAAGCGGCCATTTGTTTCTGATCAGTTTTGATATTTCTGTTGCATCACAGCGCCGTACATCAGAGAGCACTGTCTTTACAGCGTCATCCCTCTGCACCGCCATGGCAACGAGCTGCTATGGCAACCACGTCCGGGCCCTAATTAGTAGCCTGGTGTCTGTTCAGAGCGGAGCCGCTCCAGCGATCCACAAGAGTAAAGCTCCCAGCACTTTTAACTGCAGGTAAGACATGCAGTACAGCGCCAATGTGGAACGCTCGCAGTGGATTTGAGCTTGAAAGCTGCAGAGCTGAACTGCCATACTGTAGCTTTTTAGCAAGTTTGCTCTCGGATGAGTTAGCTAGCTTCTCGGTTCTGCACTTTTTTTGACATAACAGTGGAAAAGACAGAAAACTGGAATCAGAAAATTTGAACTTTAAATATAAAAAAAAAAAAAACATAAAAAATGTCTATAGCAGCTATAAAAATATATAGCAGCAATATATCATATAATATAGTCACTTAATTTATTCTGTTAAAAATAATTCATAAATAATACAAAAGCTGCTAT
>NW_015546020.1:210938-211279 GCF_001515605.1 Sinocyclocheilus anshuiensis | reverse complement strand
AATAAATAAATATATATATATATATATATAGAGTGCTCAATGTTTTAAAATATTTCTTAAATATTTGTTCTTAAATATTTAATAAGCTTGACATTGTTCTTTCACACTGTAAAGTGTAAAAAAAACTATAACATGAAACCTTTTTTTTAATGCATTTACATGCAATTAATATGTTTGTAAATGTGATATGATACAATATCAGGATAAAATATTACATTTGCGCAAAATTGCTCAGTGTTAAAAAAAAACGTATATTTATAAATTAATTTTTATTACTATAAATAAATACAGAGTTCTGGCATGAAACTCTAGATGGCGCAGTCCGATAGGTCTAACTCAAT
>NW_015546020.1:195329-210865 GCF_001515605.1 Sinocyclocheilus anshuiensis | reverse complement strand
CGCTGCTCAACATTCAAATATATGACTAGTGCTTGCCGTAGCAGTTGCAGCTGCTTCAGAAACCCTCCACCTTCCTCAGCTCCACCTGTATAGATCTGCTACGAGGTGATCCATGTATGCTATATGGGGGTTATTTCATGTATGTTGTATTTGCAGCAGCAATATTTCTTACATGCTCACAGCAGCATGTTGTGGATGTATTAGCAGTAGCAAGTCTCGGTACTTGCTCTGCCGCAGCAGCAGCGTAGCAGATATATTCCACCAAGACCAAATACATTAACATTGCCATATACATTACCATGCCAATCCCTCCGAGAGTTGTCATGGCAGAACTACATTTATATTTCCACTGCTGATCAGTGATTTTCAGCATGTAAACTGCAGCCCTACAGTAGTGTTATTAACATACTTATAGTTCTGTACAAGTCGAGACTGATTCAAATTCTGCCTGACGTCAGTCATATTCTGACAGCAGTGACTGTCAGCAGCGCTCGTGTGCTTCTGGATGAGTGAGTGCTGTTTCCTGCGACTGAAGTCAGAAATCTCTTGGGGTCACGCCACTGGATCGAGGCCTGCAGGGGGCCGATCCATTAACATCACTGTGAGCCAGAACCGCCACACCGTACACAACACAAGCAGCGGCCTGTAGCCGAGAGAAATGTGAGAACACTAACACGGATGAGAGCGTAAATGCTGATTCCTGTCGTACAATGCTCTTCTGGACACATTCAGCAGAATCATACAACCATGAGATATAATCAAACATGGGCGGCTTAACTCTTCTGTTGAGTAAAAAAAAAACAAAACAAAACTGGGTATAACTCAAACAGACCCACATTTGTTTATATGCAATTTGACAAAATCTATGAAAAACAAGATTTGTGTGTTAAAAAAAAACAAAAAAAAAAAACTATAGTAGCTTGTCAGAAATAAAAAATAATCTATACAATAAATGATCTAAAAAATATTCACTAAAAATAATCTAAAAAATAAATGAAAACCAAAAGTTACCATAAGAGCTTTACATGCAAATGCTAATGATAATAATCTCAATTTTCTAAAATATTTAATTTACATTAAAATTGCTCTTTTAAAGTGTAAAAACTGGGTAAAAAAATAAATATAAAAGAAAATCTGTAATGTATAACATTTTTGAATGTGTTCACACACAAAATTAATATACAAATAATAAAAATATAAAATTTGTAATGTCTACCATTTTTGAATGTGTTCACACACAATTAATAAATACAAACACAATTACAATTGTTTTCACTCCAAAATTTTTTTTTTAATTTAAATAGCTTGAAAGCGTTTATTGCTTAAGTAAATAAGAAATAAATGCATAAATAAAATGCATAAATAATTTAATAATAAATATTTTTTCTACTTTTCAGTTCTTCACCAGTCTAATAACTGGGATAAAAAAAAAAAAAATCCAAAATATTAACAACCAAAAACTCTAAATAAAGAAAGTGCATTTTCCTTCAGAAGTCGAGTCTCAATTGAGCAAACTTCGAGTCTTACATTTCACAAGTGCATATGTATTTCATATTTTAGTGATTGACAAGCTACAATAAAGGTCCCCTTTTTTTTTTTTTTTTTTTTTAAACACTTCTTTTCAGAGTGCTGATTTTTTGGCAAACTGCATGGAAAACAAAAGTTCATTTTGACCCAAATTCAAGTTTGTACAGCCTTTCCAAAACGCATGTGTGTCGAAACTGTGCTTGCCCATTCATTACCCTAAATGAGAAACACTCACAAAATCTCAAGAAGAGCACTTTCAAAACTGACTGAACGAACACAACATTACGGCCTTTGCACTCCGTGCATGACATAATTGAATTCAATCTATTTAATTCTGGTCCATTAATTTATCATTTCAGAAATATAAAAAAAGAGACTGTTGTTCACAGGCTTTGAGAGATGCACAATAAAGGTGTTACTCGCTAAACGTACAGCCTTGAGACGTCCTTTCACGGCTGCCAAAAACCTTTCTGTACTTGAGCAAAGGTTATTCAAACCACCCACCGAGGGCAACATGTAAAGTTTGCTCTCAGAAAAAGAGGAAACGGCTGAAAGATGCAAGTGTGGAAAAAAGGGACGGGAGCCAAACTAACTGAGAGAACAAACATCACCATCATTAGGAGCAGAGCCAGACTCTTAGCAAATCTGTGCAGACCTGAAAAACTTGAGCTTATATCACTAACACATTCAAGCAGCAAAGGCGACTGAAGGTTTCCTGTGTGTTCGGGTCTTTTTGGTGCGCAAAGTAATTTAATTTCATTTAAACTCTAATCTGGCTGCATTTTATTATGACCTTGAATTTAGGTTGATATCAATCGATTGATTGTCCATTTCTAATTCTTCTTCTTCTGACATTTGACTACTCTAGTTAACTTCTATTTTCTGATTGTACTCGTTCATCTGGATTCTCATGTCGCTCAGAGAATCTTGTGGCATCTGTTTTTTTTCCGCAGATTTCATGGTCACATACTCGCCAATCGCCAGTCTTGAACACTAGACAGAGGGAATTGACTAATACCATTTAGATGGCCACCCCATTCCTGCTCAAGTTCTTTTATTTAGTCCCCATAGATCTGTACACACTTGAATGAAGCTACATTAGCCCTAGTCAGAGGTCATGACCACTATTACAGATGCAAGACAACCAACGTTACTTTCTGATAACAGCTTTGGTTTGGTTGTGCCATGGTCTCCCATGTACGCTCCAAGAAAATGGTGTAAAAATATTTAGAGTAAAAACCACCTTTAGAAAGTCAGATCTCTTTAAACCAATAGATGTCTATAATCTTGTTTAAAATCGACATTTGCAAGATCATCAAGACGTTGTTAAACTCATCTTCTTTGAAGCACTTCCGCTCAAAGCATCACTACGAACAACAAATGTCAAGAGACTTCCAGACTTCAGAGATCAGCTGATGTGTCACTGTCTAGTCACGGAGTCATGTCTGACCCAATCGCTTTTGAAGATCCTGTCCTGACTAACAGATCACGCTGGGATAACCATCCTCTCAATTAGAAATCAAACGCCTCTGACCACCAGCACAGGACGCGAGCGTCTCAGAGGAGACCTGGAGTTTCCCGACAGGTTCTGGGTTTGGGTGGCAAGGATTATTACTGTTTATCATGCAAGGGATGTTCTCCGTCGCTCTCTCCCGACTTCCCCTCTCTCTCTCTCGCTCTCTCGTCCCAAAGCAATGATGATAAGTTCCTGGCACACGCATCAGCTTCCTTATTTCAAGCACACACTTCCTGTCTCTGAAAAGCCGGGCGAGCACTTCTGATCTTCTCCAAAGCGTTCATAATTGATTCTTTAAGGAATAAGCTGCTCAAGATCCTTTCGTATTCCCAAAACCCCTTTGTTTTCATTGAAAAACCAAGAGTTTTGAGGGCCAGCGGCCACCGAAGTCATTATTTATGGCTTTAAACAGATTCCTTAAATTGACTTTGTCTTTGAATCGCCCGTTTTTTGGCGTAATTAAATGTCAGGGAGCTGTAAAGCACACGGGAGGGATCTGGCAACATTTAAAAGGCAAGCGTAGACCTGGTTTATCTCCTTCCCACTGGGGAAAACCATCTCGGAAAAATCAGTCCAGACCATATGGATCATATCAAGGCCCGATACAGGTGGCATCTGGCGATAGCAGATGTACACTTTTTTTTGTCTGTTGGAGCGCCAGAAACATGCGAACCATCAGCCTACGAACCAAATGCTGGCATCGCCTACCACAAGCGTGACGGGCGGTCTGAAGAAAAGACACCGTAGGTGTACCACATCTAGGGTTGGGTATCATTTGAATTTTATCGATTCCGATTCCGCTTATCGATTCAGATTCTTATCGATTCCTAGTTTCGATTCCAATAAGAT
Organism: Sinocyclocheilus anshuiensis; assembly: GCF_001515605.1. Lineage (NCBI taxonomy): Eukaryota > Metazoa > Chordata > Actinopteri > Cypriniformes > Cyprinidae > Sinocyclocheilus > Sinocyclocheilus anshuiensis. Next base: position 206,973 of record NW_015546020.1, on the reverse strand, counting down.
AAAAAATCCAATATAAAAAAAAATTAAGTCAAACATTTAGATGTCAAACATTTATTCTGTCTTTTTACAAAGCATTCTGTTGCAGCTGAATAACACGAGCAAAAATCAGCAGCCTACAGAACACTGCAAGAGGAATTTTGCCTATGCTTTAAAAAAAATACCACAGCAAAAACAACTAGATTAATATAAATTTCAAATATTAAAGTGTTAAAGACAAGTAAACAGTCAGTAATAAGATAGGAACAAACAAATCAATTAGCAATATCATAAATAAATACAACTGAACAAAATTTCAGGTACAGAAACTGTAATTAAAAGTTTAAAAACACTGCATAGTTTTCTTTTCATAAATAAAATATAGATTAATCAATTAAGGTTATTAAATATATTCAGTCAAGATCAGTGAATGATTTTCTTTTGTTCTTGGATTAACATTAATGACAGGCAGCGTTTTTATTAGGCTGCTGTCTCTTTAACACCGAACGCAGCGCAGATCTAAAAATACTGTACATGTGTGTTTTCTTTCTCATCTGTTTACATTCACGCAAGACAAAAACGTCTGTGTTTATGATGATGCAGTCAAGATCAGTGAATGATTTTCTTTTGTTCTTGGATTAACATTAATGACAGGCAGCGTTTTTATTAGGCTGCTGTCTCTTTAACACCGAACGCACGCAGATCTAAAAACACTGTACATGCGTGTTTTCTTTCTCATCTGTTTATGTTCACGTAAGACAAAAACGGCTGTGTTTATGATGATATACTGACCTAGTTTTCTGCATATTGGTCGACAAATATGAAAGAAGTCCGTTTCGGCCCGGAACAACCTTTTCTACATTGGAAATACATGGAACGGTTCGAGAATGGACACAAACCGGGAACCCGTACCGCGACCTCTGTTCTCTATGCTCGCGCTTGCGCTTCGTGTGCACTGCACACAAACAGGGCACAAGTTCTTTCCATTCCTACGTTCACGTAAGACAAAAATGGCTGTGTTTATGATGATATACTGACGTAGTTTTCTGCACACTGGCCGATAAATATGAAAGAAGTGAGTTCTGGCCCGGAACAACCTTTTCTACAGTGGAAATACACGGAACGGTTCGAGAACGGACACAAAACGGGAACCCGTACCGCGACCTCGGTTCTCTGTACTCGCGCTTGCGCTTCGTGTGCGCTGCATGCAAACAGGGCGCAAGTTATTTCCATTCCTGCACTTAAATAGTTTTTAATCACATTAAAATGCGAATGCAGGAATCCTTAAGCAGAATCGAAATGCACGTGAAATTCACGTCGAAATTCTTATCGAATACCCGGTTCTTGGAAATTTGGAACCGGTTCTAAAATGGAACCGGTTTTCGATACCCAACCCTAACCACATCTGAACATAGGTGTGAAGGAAGGTGACAATTATTTCTTGATTAGCACTATACGCTTACTAAACTAAATGCTGAAAATGATAGACCAGGCATATTCAAATGGAGGACCGGACTCCAGCTTGGTTTTAACCAGACTGCAGGACAACGGGGGCACCATTTTACCATTTCTGATAAAGTAAGCAGCACATCAAAACAACAGAGCGGTTCACACCACGAGCGATCAGGATAATTTAATGTAATGATCTATGGGCATTATATACTCTAATATTTTTATCTAGAGCCAATCGCACTTCACGCAAGCCCTTCCTGTGTGCGTTGCGTCTCTATAAAGTCACTAAAGCTCCATTAAGAGCTTTATATGACGCGGCTATTTTAACAAAAGTAGCAGAAACACAGCGAGCGGTAAAATACATTGAAACTTTTGATAAAACACTGCGGAAAACAGCAGCGCTGCAAATATATCTTGATTGTCACAAAACTCGTGAACACTTGACTCATTTGATTTTGTTTAATTCCTGAATGAGTCTGTTTTTGTTGATTTGTTTTTGAATGAATTCATTTTAACAAACCAATTGATCAAATTCAATGACTCATTTATAAAAGGCACTTGATTTACTCATGAATGAATTACTGTGTTTGAACAAATCATGAGTTGAATGACTAACTATTTTAAATGAATAATTCAATGACTAACACAAAGACACTCACTAGTTTTGTTCCTGAATGAACTAGTGTATTTAAACAAATTGGTTGAACAAATGATTCAATGACTCGTTCATAAAGCCATTTGATTATTTTGACTGAATCAGTGTTTCTGAACAAACTGTTTGAGTGAATGAGTCATTTACTCAAAGATAATCACTTCACTCATTCCAGAAAGAAACTGTGAACAAATCAGTTAAACGGATTATTCAACAACTCATAACAGATATTTTATTCCTGAATAAATTAGTGAATGATTAATTGACTCATAAAGGCAGTCGCTTGATTCAGAAAAAGTCATGAAAGATGCATAATTATTTCATCATGATTCAAAAGGATTCTATTTGATTCCAACCAATAACTGAGTCGGAGTTTTTTTTTTTTTTGACTAATTATTTAAAAAGAACCGTCTTACAACAATCATTCATTCATTAATGAAACAGGCTACATTGTCCAAGCTGTATATTTGTTTTAATGTGAAAAGCAGAAAACATTTTCCATTTAGACCCTTTTTTTAATTGAACTAATTTGCATTCTTGTGAAATTCAGTTCAGATTGCAATCCCACTAATTGAGTAAAACAGAATATAAAATTCAGTGGTGGTACTTCACACTTCAACAAATCACAATCTATTAAAAGCAATTAAGTCAATCAAGCTTTAATGATGACAGAATTACTTAGGCTGCAGAGAAAATCTGAAATCACACAGGATGTGATATGATGATTCAGTCAATTTCCCATGAACCTTTGGGTTGATCATTTAACTTGGTTAAACTGAATCTATTAAGTGATCATCACAGATAATTAGACACTAATAAAATGTTTTGCATCCTATTGATCTCCAGTGCCTTCATAGAAAAATATTGAATCTGCTCCACTCGTTGCTTAAATCAATATCCCAAAACTAACAAGACACAGCCACCATTAAGAAAGAAAAGTCATGCATGAGGTCCTTCATACCTCAATAGCTTCCCTAAAACTGTAAATGGAGCGGTTCAACTTATCAGATGTTTCTTCTGAGGCAAAAAAAAAAACAATGCTCTGTCTTACTAAAACACCATCAAAAGTTGAATATCTCAGTACGAACTTAAACTGTTCTCTTCAAGTTCCTCATCTAAGCTGCTCTCCACTTTTATTTATAAGTAATTCTCCAAAAGACGTTAACATCTGACATTAAAGCCAAACAACTGAGACGAGAACGAGCATCACCTAAACAATAATCTTTGCTTCTTGGCATACTGTAACAGCGGTCACTCCTGTCTTGGACCTCACCGAGGACCAGGGCTGGACTGGGACAAAAAATCGGCCCTGGCATTTTTTGGTCCAGGCGGCCCATCACCACTTTGATATATATATATATATATATATATATATATATATACACTATACTAGTCAAAAGTTTTTGAACAGTAAGATTTTTAATGTTTTAAAATAAAATAAAAATACTGACTCCAAGCTTTTGAATGGTATATGTATAATGTTACAAAAGCTTTTTTATTTCATATGAATGCTGATCTTTGTATCTTTCTATTGGATATTTCTTACTGTTTAAAAAATGTTGACTGGTAGTGTATGTATGTTGCCTATGTATCACTCTCATATCACATCTTGTTTTGGATACTGTGAAAACGTGGGAAAAGCCGACGAGGAAGAAGTTGGGGTGACGCAATCTTTATATAGGCGGAGCAAAATACTTCATTGCTCCGTCTATAGCGCATTGTGATTGGATGTTTACACTGTCAATACAGGAGACAAACCAATGGGCCACTGGCTGCTCGCTGTCCCTGCGTGATGGTCCTCGGCAAAAAAACAAAAAAAACAGTCTGTCGGCCCCTTAAGTGCGTCGGCCCACCGGGAAAATGCCCAGTATGCCCGATTACCAATCCAGCCCTGCCGAGGACCCATATGTAAAACATCACGCCCTCTCGTCCCCTAACAACCCTCTTCCTCATTAGCCCTGCATTTATAATTCACCAGCTGGGATCTAATTGATCACTACAGTAATGGAGAATTGATTGATCTGGCCTGGAAAGGGGTTGTGGGAATCATAACAGCGAGAGCTGAGGTCTCCGATGAGCCCTGAATGAGAATGAAGACACCAGAGGGATTTAAAGTCATAGAATGCCATGCAAGAACTTCAAGAGCTTGTGAACTTCAGCTAATGCGCTTAGTGACACAGGGTGAAAGCGTGCAAATGTTTTTGGTGCATTCTGGGTACAATTTCAAGCGGTTAGACAGCCAGACACAATCTGAAGCCCATGTGGCAGCAGGTGTCTAGCCAATAGATTTCGTTGATTTATGCCCATTATCAATGTTCCTGCAGTCCTGTGGAGAAAGACATTTGAGGAATGCATTGGATGGCTCAATAGCAACAACCTCAGGCGCCAAGTACAAGTGGGCAGGGCTACATACTGTGAGGGGAAGGCTTAACCAATCAGACGTTTTATGTTTACAAATAGAAGAAGTTTTCAACTGGTGCTCAAAGTAACATTTGAGAACGTATTAGTTGCCATCCAGCACAGTTATCTTATAACATGTACGTATTTAATGCGATTTTTCCAAGCGAACCACAGACCGTTTTCAAAACCTACTGAGCGAATGCATTCTCATAGCCACATTCTAAGATGGAAGAAAATTACTAAAAATTCATTTACTAATATTAAAAATAGCTAATTCAGTATCTAAACACTAAAATACCACTGCGCGCTAGGTTTTGAAACTGATCTGATGTCTTCCTATTGGAATAATTCAGTTTCACTTCAAGCTGAACATACGGTACAAATGAACACAAATTATTCACTATAGAAATGGATCTTAATTACAGGCCTCTGTTGTAACATTCAAACATATTGAGTGATACGAGCTTCAGTGGCTCCAATACATCTGAGCGGTTTGCCTATATATATATATTTATTAATTATAACTGCATATAATTTCGTTTTTATTGAATCTGCTTTGCCGAAGGAGATCGTTATCATAAAGACTCAAATTAGCCGCAGACTGGCCATTGATATTAATCCTCCCCTGCTCAAATCTGTAGTTCAACCTTGTGTGATCAGTAAAAGTGAGCGTGTGTGTGTGTGTGTGTGTTAGCAGCAGGCTACGGGCTCAATGTGCAACAGGGGTCGTGTCAGCACAACATGCATGATCACCATCTGACCTCTTGGCCAGGACACGCTATTATTTCCCTCTGACATAGTGAAGATGAAATATCACCTCCCATCAACCGCCGCATACAAATGAGAGAAAGAGAGACACTGCATGATTCTGTGAAATTATAGTCGAATCATTTAGGAAAAAACATGCCCACAAAGCAATGTTCTCAACATGATTTTTAATCCTTTTTCAATCTTTTTTTTAAACCATCAAAAGTTACAGAAACGTTTACAAAAATAAATTTTAAACTGAATTGAATGCAATGAGGTCATGTGACAACACTAGCATACTACAATGAAATGTTGAATCACTGAATATTTACAGTTTAACATGCTGTTTGTTTGAAAAAGGGTATTTACTAGGGTTGCAAAAAGGTGGAAAATTTCCAGTAAACTTTGGAAACATTCCAGGATTTTTTGAAATATTCCAGGGATTTTTGGAAAGTTGGAAAGTAAAATAAAAAGCAGTTTTCTTTCCTTTCAGGTTTCTAAAAGTTGCAGCTATTGGACGCAATAAACAAGAATAACTCATGTGGATCTTTATGGGGGTAAAAACCCTTACAGGATTATTTAATGTATCAGGAAGTCCAAGAATCTGCCGGATGATTATGAAAATACACTATATTTGAGCGTGGCTCTGAAAATACGATGGAATAGGCAACTATGCAAAGCAGGGAGTCTTTTCACTCGGTCACGCATAAAAATGTAAATTTAGGCCGGTCTCAAATGCTGTTTATTGGGAAGTGAAAGTAATCGGCTTTGCCTTAAACTCACAAAGGGCCTCCATCCTACGTTTCTATTTGAGAGGGAGAGTAATCACATTCTGAGAGACAGAAGAAAAAAAACCTTCCTTAAACTTCGAATCACAAAAAAAAGTGCTAATATGGTCACAGCGGATTCATATTTTTTTGTGGTACCTGTAACAGAACAAGCGTGTCCATTCACATCAAAGTGCGTCGAGAGAGGGAGAGACAAGAGGGGGAAAAAAAAAATCAAAGGTCTGAAGAAAGACAGGCTGGTTTGATCGAACGGGAACACACACACACACACACACACACACACACACACACACACACACACGTGAAGTGCTGAGCACTGTTGAATTGTCCATCAAACACATCTCGTATTCATAAGACCCGCATACATCAGTCAGAATGCAACATCTGAAGAGGCGAGAGGAAGCAGAGGCTCGGGATGAGTCTAAAAACAGTCTATCTAAATTAATCTAAACATCAATAAATAGGAAATTAATAGATTTTTACAAATTCTGAAAAAAATTGCGACTTTGCACGTCAAAAACACCCCACAACGATGCTAGGGTGGGATGTTGCTATGTTCTAGTGGTATGTGTTCTGGGAGGTATAATGCACTCTTATACAGTTGCTAGTGTGTTTTAGGTGGTTGCCAGGGTGTTACTGTGGTGCCAAGAGGTTGCTAAGGTGTTTTGTGTGTTTTAACATATTGCCACCCACATGAAGTGCATATTGGGCTGAATATCAAAAAACGAGATCTGGTGTGTGTACGGGCAGTAGTGAATTCTCTGGTTTAAAGCCATAACACCGTGAGCCGATGCACCCTCCCACTCACTCATTCACACATCCACCTTTCCAAAAAAAAAAAAAAAAACGATATGAGAAAGGAGGGTACTAGCAGACAGCAGCACATTTGGGACCCTCGCACACACTTGAAGGGAGGAAATTAAAAGCAGAAATGCTAATTTCCAGCCTAGACTTGCAAATGTTCTAGTTATTTTTTCTGTGCACCACCAACATGCTTTTCAGTGTCAACTTTAAATAATTTCTGAACGAATTACTTTAGATTTTCATAAATATGCTTGAATTTAACATATATATAATGCAACACATTCAATACTAGAGAGCAAGCTAAACTGTGTTATGTGACAATTAAAAAATAAAACGTAATTTGACACAATGTTAATATAATGCACAGGGCTGTCAAATTCCCATGTTAGTGCATTTAATTATATTAAAAAAGCAATTAATCATGTCTCAGATTCATACGTAAACTGTGTAAAATTAACAATTACAACATATTGACATTGTCACAACATTTTCTAGTCAGCCACAATGTTGTTAAGTCTTCATTTGGCAGCTTCTCTCACACAGATTGATATATGTAATTAATTTGAGTAAGTAACTAGAATATTAAGTCATTAATTTGATTTTAAAAATGGACAGCCCTTGAAAAGCACTAAAAGCATTAAATAACAATCATTCAGCCATCTGTAATATCCAAAGACAAGCAAGGCTTTTCAGAAACCCACAACACGAGGTTAAAATGTCCACAAGAGACGTTTTAGTGTTGCATTAGAAATCGCTGGAGTAACATTGAGAAACTGTTGGAATTTCTATAGCCTATTAATCTAGGATAAAGGTAGAATGTTTAGTAGAAACACTAAATTGAAGCGCACAGGCTGGATATTTCCCAGTCAATGAGATGTGTCCTCCTGGGGGACTTTAGCATTAAGTCAAGTTTGTTTTCGTGGTAACTAGTTTGAAGAAACTTTCCGCTGATGTTCTGCAGGGAATTCTCTACTCTGGAAGTTCAAACTCTTTATCACAGGAGCAGCGGAGCGAGGCGTCGGGATGAGACGGATGGATTTATGCGTACAATCATCAACAAACACTAAACAACGACTAAACTCAGGTCCGTTTTTAGGTTGCAGTGTTGCCACGCTAAAGAAGCCTGCACTAAACTGCCCTTCTGGTCTTGTGTGGCTTCTTATAATGAGAGAGTAATTAAAGTGCATCGGCCATTTTATCCACAAAGGTAGAACAACTACCAAGAAATTCAAGATTTGACTGTTTTCGACAGATGCAAAATAAAACTCAATTTTGGAGACGTACAGAAAGCAGCTAAATAACTACAGAGTGGCTTAATAAAATAGATTTGAAAAAGACAAACATATAGATAAAATAAACGAACGTCTGAACGAACAACAGACAGAACGCTAGACAGATAGAACAAACAGACTAATGATAGATGGACAAATAGAAAAATAGATATAGAATGAACTAATAACAGGAATAACGACAGATAGAATGCTAGATAGAACAATAGAACAAACAATATCTAGAATTAATGAACGTTAGAAAAAATAATAGATAGAAAGACTATAAACAAACATCAGACAGAACGCTAGAACAAGCGACAGAGTGGTAGAGCAAACAATAGATAAAACGATAGAATGAATTAATGAAAGAACGAATTAATGAACAGAGTACTAGAAAAAACAAATGATAGCTAAAATGAGTACTAAAATGAACAAATGAAGACAAGAATGAACGACAGCTAAAACTAAACTAACTGATAGACACAGATAAAAAGATCAAAAACATGAAAAGATAGAACAAACAGTAGACAGCTAAAATGATCGCTTTCTATCTATCGATAATGACCAGCCGACCGATCGGTAGACAGACAGAAAGACAACACTAGAAAGAAAGATGGCAGATAGCTAGCATGAGAACTAGAATAAACAAATGATAGCTAAAATGATTACTAAAATGAACAAATGAAGACAATGAACGACAGCTAAAATTAGCTAAAACAATGACCGATAACTAGAACAAATATCCGATATATTGAAAGACAGACAACACTAGAAATGCTAGAAAGCACACAACAGCAGATAGCTAGAATGCTAGCTAAAATGAATGAACAATAGCTAGCACAAACGACTGATAGCTAGAACACGCAAACGTTAGCTAGAATGAGAACTAGAACGAATGACCAAGAGCTACAAAGAATGACAGCTAGAACGAACAACCGATAACTAGAACAAACAGCCAGCTAGAATGAGAGCTAGAATGAACAGCTGATGCTAGAACAGCCGATAGCTAGAATGACGGATGGTTATGAGTGGTAGAACGAATAGCTGATGCTACAATGAGCTCAAACGAACAGCCGATAGCTAGAATAAGAGCTAGAATGAATGACTTATCTAAAGAATAAAAATATAAAAAGATAGAACAAATGGCACATAAAGCAAACAACAGATAGACGATAGACAGAGAACGATAGATAGACACAGCAAGCACCACACGTCATGTAAAGGTAGTTTAGTTGCTTCATTGCTCATGTGCATCTCATCGTAGTATTATTGCTCTCTGCTGAGCTGTTCAACATCAGCACAAACACACACTCACATCAGCACAACGCCCCTCGTACACGTGTGCGCTCTACCACAGGGATCACACACATCAGCTGGGGCTTATGGGTCCACCAGGACACTGAAGCAAACGGCACAGATGCTTGCTTACATCTCAGCATATGCTTTTAAAACTCAGGTTTATCTGCATGACAGCCCTGTCCTGCAGGTCATTAGATGGACCAGCACCTGATTGTCCAAGAGCATGAGGTCAGCAAAACAGGTTTAGGTTCCTATAATGATCTCAAATGTTTCAGACAGCACACACACCACTGAAAAATAACACTGAGAAAGTACTTTTTATCAGAAAATATTTAAATAAATTAGGAAAAGCTATTATTTTACTTAAAAGGATCCACCTGCTTGTGTAAAGCTCATTAAAAAATGGAAGTAATGGATGTCTTTTAGTCTTTTCCTCAAATGAGTAAATTAACAAAAGGTGTAAAATCATAAAAACAAAAGGTGTAATATACAAGTACAAAAATAATTTTACACAAAACTATTTTCTTGCGTGTCACAGTTTGAAAACCACTGCTATAGGTGGAAATAAGAGTATTAAGTTTTAGAAAACCCACAAGAGCTTCAGTGATGTGAAAAACCAATGACCAGATAACTCAAAAACCCTATGTTGAATGTAAGTCACAAATTCTTACGGTGAATGTGTTGAATCTTACACAGAGATGCAAATTTGTACATTTTTGCATTGTAAGAAAATGCAAATCACTTTTCATTGCAATAACAAGTCGACTATTAAATAATGTACAATTATATATTAAATAATCGGATGTTATGGAATGTGACTGAAAGCATGTGAAAATCAAGAAACATCCACAAAACTACAAAAAAAAAAAAAATCCACCAAAAATCTCTCTTGTGGCTAAAACATGAGATTTCTGCATGGAATGAAAACAAGTTTCGCAAAGCATTAAATTATGAATGAACGTAAAAAGCTGAGTTGGCAAATTTCAGATGTCGAGAGAAAGTAAATCAAACACAAACTCAGACTTGCACTGGAAGTAATTTTAAATCAATCGTAATGTCGTTTAGATCTGCAGCACTTAATGTCAGTGTTCATCTCTCGTCAGAGTAACACTAATTAATCGCCTCATATCAATAATCAATACGGTCCTCTCACACAGCTCTTTAAACTGATGTATGGATAACAGCTCAGCTAAAATATCCTTTCCATCCGAGTCATTCACGTTACCCAGGACGATAAAGTCTTAAAGCTTCAATTAAACTAGCAATCTCAATGCTTGAGCGTTAATTAAAATAACTAATTAAACTAATTACTATTAAAGGGATAGTTCACCCAAAAATGAAAATTCTGTCATTAATTACTCACCCTCATGTCGTTCCAAACCCGTAAGACCTTCGTTCATCTTCGGAACACAAATGAAGATATTTTTGATGAAATGTGAGAGCTCTCAGACCCTGCATAGACAGCAACACAACTGTAATGTTCCCAGGTCCAGAAACGTAGTAAGGACATCGGTAAAACAGTCCATGTGACATCAGTGGCTCAACTTCAGTTTTGCGAATCTACGATACTACTTTTTGAGTGCAAAGAAAACAAAAATAACAATTTTTTCAACAATTCTTCTCCCCCGAGCATTTTAGAGAGCATCACAATGCACACGCACGCTTTCCCCTAAGCGTAAACAACGCTGATTACACCGATTACGTTCATGTGCGCGCTTTCTCCTCCGAACGTAAACAATGGCGATTACGTCAATTACGCTCTTGGGTACTCTCCAAAATGGCAGAAGACATAACTCGGGGGAGAAGAATTGTTATTTTTGTTGCCTTTGCACTCAAAAAGTATCCTCGTAGCTTCGCAAAATTGAAGTTGAGCCACTGATGTCACATGGACTGTTTTACCGATGTCCTTACTACGTTTCTGGACCTGGGAACATTTCAGTTGTGTTGCTGTCTATGCAGGGTCTGAGAGCTCTCACATTTCATCAAAAATATCTTAATTTGTGTTCCGAAGATGAACGAAGGTCTTATGGGTTTGGAACGACATGAGGGTGAGTAATTAATGACAGAATTTTCATTTTGGGGTGAACTATCCCTTTAAATGCTCAGGGTCAATCAAAAGTTAACACTGCACTACAAAACTGCAATTTTGACAAATCCACTCAAAATATAACCAACTGTACACATTTGGAGAAAAAAAAAGTGCTTTTAAAAAAAAAAAAAAAAGGTTACAGCATCTATATCGGGGGGGGGGGGGG
>NW_015546020.1:192563-195129 GCF_001515605.1 Sinocyclocheilus anshuiensis | reverse complement strand
TTCTATGGGGGGGTGGGGGGCCCTTTCCCTCTACAGATGCAATCAATCAGATACAGCAAGATGATGAATAAACCCATTTCAGAATCCTTATCCGTGGATCACCAGGGGAAAAAAGGAATTTTGTGAGGCCTCTTCACGATATTATCAGAGGATCAGATTCATACGACCCCATAGGCAAAAATAATCTCTTGCTATCTCACTAGGCAGCAATGCTTGCTTCAGTACAACTGTACGAACTCAACACATGACCTAAAGATGACAAGTCCACCTCGCTCAGGAACATTGACAGCAAAGTCTCTGGTGCACCTATAAATTACATTTGAAGACCAAAAAACCCAAAATTCAGACAAGAAAACCAAAATTTTTCCCATAATTCCAGTCTCCACCAATCAGATTCCATCCTTCTGTACCTGAAACGAAGTTTGCGTTCATTCTTACCACTGAGAAGTCTTCGGCGCTGCATTCAACTCCTCTGAAGTAGCAGGACAGCAGCATTTCCTTAATGTCGTGGCCCACTCGATCGTAGAACTCGCGCATGTTGAAGGGGCGGGGCTTGAAGCTGGAGAAGTCCGCCTTATCCTTCAGGGTCATCATAACGCTCTCCTCCACCATGTGTGTATCCCGGATCTCATACCTGATAAGATAAGACGTTTTTGATCAGAAAAGCATGTTGAGTCTAGCACATTGAATGACAATCGCTTTAGGAAAAAGTACTATGGTAAAACCATCAATGACAATGGACATACTCCCATACTTTCCTGTATGCCCTCAACAGTCATGAAAAAAGGCAAAAAAAAAAAAAATGAAAAGGCTAAAATTGCTGACAGACTTTCTTAAAAGCTTCCAGAACTGACAGAACGTGATGTGAATCTCAAATAATATGCAAGTTTTCACTTTAATGCAACATGTCTTAAAGATAACACCTATACAAAAAAAATCATTTTTATTTAAAAAGAAAAGTATTCAGTTGAAGTAGGCAGCAAATTGTGTTAAATAATTGAATATCATTGTGGGTTACTGGCCAAGTACTTCAGTGTGCTTGACAATGAATATGCATGCATCAATAATTTAAAAACTCCAAATATGAAGACATTTTGCAAGTGATTACATATACAAGACTCTATATGAATAGCCAAACAACATTTACTATAAACTCATTTTAAATCCTGATAATATTATAACATTCTTGAAATAAAATGGTATTGTTTTTAGTAACACACAGCATGCGTCACCTAAATCACCTGATAACTTTATAACATCGTAAGCAGAATGTTGCATAGTTTGAAGAGCACTACAAATATCATAAGCAGCAATTGTTCACCGATATGACACTTCACAGTAGAGGGCTGCATTGGGATTGGGAGTTGGCAGCTCGCGTATAATAAAAGCGCACGTATGAGACACGACTGTTAAAGTCATAAAGGCAAATGTACGAAACTGTACTGTAAAAAGGTAAATGTGCCAAATCCCAAAATCCAGTGCAACGACAAAAGAAATCTGAGTTATGTGCGAGTTTGTAGTCTCAACTGAATGTGATGAGATGCATCGACCGTGTAACGCGGAGTAATCGAAAGAAAAGGCTTTAAACTCAACAAACTTTGCGGGCTGCACAAACAAACATGTGCGAGCAGTATAGTTCACAAACAAATAAATATATGAACGTGTTCTTTTAATGCAGTGGTTACACACCTGATTCACATCATCAGCTCGCTAGGAGAGCTCCATGAACTGAGCTGCATGCTGATTGACATTCAATATATGTAAATATAGGTAATTTGGTTATATTAGATGTGTATTTATCATAGATTAGCACTTTAAATATTATGACCATTTATAATAATTAAATTAATACCTTCTTTATGTAAACGTAGGCTACTTGGATATACACGCATACTAAACGAAAATATAATTGATATTGTATTTATACTACATAACTTGTCATCATGCCTCAGACCTCTCTAAAATGCGCTACTAAAATTTCTTCTGAGTTTGATGAAGTTGCAGTGTCCCGAATGAATGCATGAGATCACCGAATGAGGAAATCATAATAATCCAGCAAAAGATTTTGAAAAACAACTAACAAAAGAATGTTGCGCATGCGCAGCCACAACAAAAAGAATGAATCACACTTTTATTCTTGTGTTTTAAAAATCTTAATGCTATAAAGGATGAGGAGGAAAAGGCTGTTTGCTACACCTCAGCCATGACGCAGCGTAATGAACCTCGCAATTAAGACAGCTCGTCAGGCTCCCTTATGCCGGGTTCAGACTACACAATATTTTTGTCGGTCACGATAGTCACTGTGTCAGATTACACGATTTTGACTCCTAAAATCTTGTCGTGTCGTGGACAAGAAACATGTCAGACTACACGTTGCTTCCCGACCATTCATCGCGTGCAGTCTTTAATGACGTGCGTGATGTCATCGAGAAGGCGGAACTAGCGACTGACTTCCGAAAACAAGAGTGTAAACATTGCTGAAGCGCTTCCGCTATAGTTCGCCAGCATTGTTCTTTCTTTGTTCTGTCATGGTAGTCCCTCGATGACACATCATACAGGCAGGGGT
>NW_015546020.1:173818-192425 GCF_001515605.1 Sinocyclocheilus anshuiensis | reverse complement strand
CTTTGTTCTGTCGTGGTAGTCCCTTGATGACACAGTGGCAGGAGTACTGTTGCCACAGCTCCACGAACCTTTCCTCCATCTCATAATTCCACCTAGCCGCACCATCATCTCTCTTTCATTTTGCCATGTTTGAAACCGGTGTATGAAAGAGCTTCTGTGCTGCTATTGGTCAACGTCACCAATGTGACAGTTGTCGTGGCCGACAGAAAAAAAATTAAACATGCTAGTCTTTCTGTCGTGATGTCGTGAAGCATAGTAGACGCGGAATCGGTTGTCGTCCACTATGACACACTACACGAGCTGAAACGATGGAATCTTGCGTCCCGACGCCCATTGTCGTTTACGAATCCCCACGACACCCTACGTCAAGCAAATCGTGGCAAAATCGGGCTAAAATCATGTAGTCTGACCTGGGCATTAACGGCGTGACCGCAGCTTCCGCTTGCTGATATGGAGATAGACATGGGGTTGCCAGATTCAAATCTCGTACTAAAAATCACTCTTTCATGTAACTGACACGCACCATTATTTACAAGATTGGATAAAGTCATATTGTGACATGTTAATTGAATAAAATTAGCAAAACATGTTTAGTCTCCGACACGTAAGAACGTCATATCATATGGTGTTTATGAGAGCAAACAGGTGTGAATAAGTCCGTTTGAAGGCGGGGGTTTCATTTCCATCAGACCATCAGCGTCCTTCTGTTGCTCTTTCCTCGAACCTCTCGCCGCACAGACGAGCTGTCAGGCAGGTTTTCTCCTGCTGCTGCAGCACAAAGTAAAAGATTAATGGAGGTGGTGAGACAGAAGGAGAGACTGGCTCGAGAGAGACAGCGAAAAGCAGGCATGACAGCACACACAGAGAGCACCGTCCCCGCCTCACTCCCAGCCCATTATCCTCTTAGTCTGTGCCGCTGTCAGTTCAGGACAGTTCAGAGTCCACACTGACCATGACAAGAGCACTTGACGGGCTCCCATTGTACGCCTGCCCTAATCACAGACCTCCCTCAGTGTGTGTGTGTGTGTGTATAAATTAGAGTCTCAAGTGTTTGGATGTTGCTGAAGATCCTTGTCCATGAGTAAATCATTGGTTAATGTAGGGAGGAAAAAATCTTAATTATAATAAAAGTACATAAAAATAATGCTATTAATATTTACAATTATATTAACATGTCTGCTGAATGAATGAATAAATAATAAATAAAATATTTTTGTATTTCTTTCTGAATTATTTTTAATCATTCTCATAAAATAGATTAAAAACGTTAAAGTAAAATATAGCTGAAAATGTGTTAAATTATTATATAATTAATTATTGATGATTATTTTTAAGAGCAAATGGAGATTTTAACAGAAGCCTCCTGCATCTCAGAAGTTTCTCCTAAGACCCTAGTAAATATCAAATAAGCTTCAGAAGAGATCTCAGATTTGTCTGCAATCAAAAGTGAGATATCTCATTATGAACTCAAGCATCTCATCAAATGATCTGAGCTATTCAATGCTCTCCACGTTCATTTTATAGCCATATATACTCTTGCTCTATGACAACTGCATTGTCTATTTTATTTCTCCAAAGAAATATAAGAAGAATCATTTCAGACAATGTTTATATATACCTGAGAATCCATAAAAGAGCAACGCCTAAAAAAATAAAATTTTCTGTGTTTGTGTGATTGGTTTTGAAATACATAACATTTCTGCAGTGCTAAACTGATGTTGAGTATGATAATCTGAGGTAGTTGACATATCATCACATCTTCAATGTCGATTACGCCGGCTAATCTCCAAAACAAACATTCTCACACAGAGCTGCTGGGCCTGAATTAAACACACCACAGACTGGAACATCATGAAGTACACCACTAATACTGCTCTCTGATTCAACATAGCTCTATTATAGACTCGATTTCTTACTTTTATCTCAATAAAAACTAACATCGCATTAGAAAACACATTCAGATTTTTACCCGGTCTTTTCTTCTTCTCATCATAGCATCGCAGTTTCACATGTACATGCATGACGCTATGAGAACATCTTGTGTTTATTGTAGGGGAGGAGCATCACATGACAGGAGGAACTTCCTGTTTGGGGCCCTCGCTATTAATCACCACAAGTCAGAAAAATAACGTCAATTAGCTGTGGAATTCGTCAAGCTTGAAGTAGATCTCATTAGCTGGAATTTCATAAGTGGCTTGTTAATCATTCCCTTCAAACCAAATCATTTTAATTAAAAAAAAGACAGCCATATTTCAAATCAACATGAAACTTAATTCACATGCCGTTTCACTTCACAACTACAGTTTAACAAAACAAAATGACGTGCAGGGCTTTATTTGGTTCATAAATCATAAATAACAATAAGCCGTAAATAGTCATTTTTGATTTTGACTGTAATAATACTAATTATTAATAACTAATACTAATTAATACTATTTTGACTTGCATCTTGATATTTAATTCTGATGACAGATTAAGACAAATAAAAAAATTTTTCTTTAAAATAACAGATGAAACATTACACAATAACACCTGTAACATACGTATATTAACCAAGTCAATTTTGACTTTATTATCAATATTATTTTGACTTGCATCTTGATATTTCAGTTTAATTTTGATGAAAGATTACCAAAACAAAGCTAATTTCTTTAAATGTATTTCTATAACTAACATTTATATATGTTAGTTATATAAATTATAACACGAGTCAGTTTTTTAACAATACTATTTTGACTTAAGTCTTGATATTTCTGTTTAATTTTTAATGAAAAATTACTAAGACAAAAGTTTTTTCTTTGTTTAAAATGTTTTTTTTGTCTTTAAAATGAGAGATGAAACATTCACAATAATACCAGAATTATATAATAAAAAATATATACATTTTATATATAGTCAATTTTGACTATATTAATAATACTATTTTGACTAAAATCTTGATATTTCTACTTAAGTTTGACCAGAAACATATATTAACCAAGTAAATGGTCATTCTTGAAATAATGTTTTTTTTTCTTTAAAATATGAGATTAAACATTAACAACAAGACCAGAAACATGTACTGTATTGAACCAAACAGTCGATAATTCTATTTTTACTTAAGTCTTGATATTTCTATTTAATTTTAATGAACGATTACAAAGACAAACATTTTTCTTTCATTCTTTAAAATAACATGTTTTGTTTTTCTTTAAAATAAAACACTAACAATAAGACCAACAACAAATAGTAAATACTCAATTTTGATTTTATCTTGAAATAAAAGACAAAACTGGGACACAAGTTTGATTCCAGCTCACAATAGTTTCTCGTCCTCTCTCTGTTCTCGGAAAGAGTGGCAAACGGCCAGAACTAAATTGAAAAACCTCCAACTGTTCCACGGACATGATCCTGTGAGGATTTCCTTGCAGCTACTCCTTGAAACACTATTAGAACCTCTCAAAACCAGGAGGATTTATGTGATAACAGGTGGTCCGCTTCGGTTAAGGTTCATAACATTATTATTTGTGGCGGTATCCTCTCGATGGCCATCCGGCGAGCATGGAGGGGCGGTGTCCTGTAGAGTTTAGCTCCAACTTGCCTCAACACACCTGCCTGGAAGTTTCTAGTATGCATAGCAAAACCTTGATTAGCTGGTTCAGGTGTGTTTAATTAGGGTTGGAGCTAAACCCTGCAGGACACCGGCCCTCCAGGACTGAGTTTGGAGACCCCTGGTTTAAAAGTTGCCCAATTCTGTGGAAAAAAGTTGGACTTGACAACCCTGCATTCAACACGAGCTGCAGAGTCAGATTTCACTGATGACAAGTGGAGAGTAAGAGAGAGAAGACTGACAAAGACCATGGTGAAGAATTTGCTGCTCAACAGATCCTGAGCTCATTGACAAATATCTTGTAAAATATTCCTTTACACTGAGACCGTGTGATGGTTAAATTGAAAGTGAACAGCAAGCGCTCGTTCAAAAGTGATTTCAATGCCAAGCATATTGATAGCAGCTATCTGATGCGCGAAAATTATATCCACCTTATTTTTCCCGTAAGAGCGTACATTTGTAAATTTTATGGGTTTGGCTTCCGGTCTCATCCGTATCCTGCTATTTTTAGCTGTACAAAACAGCTCGATTTACTGCAGATTTGTGTGTCTTACCATATTATTATAATGTATTATCTTAATTATGAACAGACTGGTTTGTAGTGCAAATAGTTTTACCATTTACTGCACGTTGTTATTCTTCCCTGTATTTCCCTATAGCGGCTAATGAACCGGAAGTTTTGCGATAGGCTTACATCCATGTTGAAGAATAAGGTGGATACATTAGAATGTTTGTGGGAGCGAGCGGGAGTGGACCTTATTATTACTCGGAATTGATCACAATTTGTAGGCTTCTGCTTGTCCACTTGCCTTTTGAGGACTGACCACAGGTTCTCTATGGGATTGAGATCCGGGGATTTGCCTGGCCACGGATCCAAAATTTCAATGTAATGATCTTTGAGCCACTTCTTTATCACTCTTGCTTTGTGACATGGTGCTCCATCATGCTGGAAAATGCATGGATCATCACCAAATTGCTCATGGATCGCTGGAAGTAGTCACTCTTGCGGGACGTTTTGATACCATTCTTTATTCATGGCAGTGTTTTTGGGCAGAATTATTGCGAGTTCAGCGAGCAGTTTTTGAGATTTCCGGATTCCCCCATTCATTTAGATAGGACTTGGTCTTGGATGAGCTGCTCGGAGGGGGTGCAAATATGGCCGCAGAGTGAACAGACTTTCCTTGAAAGGGACTTTGCCGTTGCTTACCGGAGAACCTGCTAGCCTCACCTTTTATATCTCGCTTTGCCAATAATAGGCACCGAGAAGAACGAGCTCTGTAAAACTGACCACAGCTCAAGGTTAACTCAATTTAAGACCACCGGCTTCACCATCTCACCTTCGACAAGTGGATATTTTCCGGTTCCAAGTAAGCCCACATCGAGATCTTGCACGGATCTGTGATCCGTGATTTATTCACCTTTAGAGAATATTGAATTTCGACCTGTGGCCTGTTACAGCTCTCTTATTAAATGCCTGCTGGGAGCAGTTCACTTAGCGCTTGGATGAGTGAGGCCTACCTGTGAGCATGAGTGGAGCGCTATTTCTCTCTGTTAGACTGAGAATATGGTTATTTACAGAGCAGTGTGACAAAGTGAGTTCAAAGCTAGACTATTTGAGTCAATATTGAAAGCTTAGCATTTAGATACTGCTTCATTAGATGGTCTTGAAGTGATCCACAAGTTTATTACTGTATTTTCCAGTCAACTAATGAAAGTGTTCATGCTTCACTGTACTGTTATTTGAATATTATGGGACATTGGAGGATTATTGATATTCGCACACCTAAATGTTGCAAATTTTAAAGCTGAACGATTGCCAAAAATGGAACACAAAAGGAAATGTTTAGCTGAAATTCAGAGTGGGAACCTTCAAAAAACCACCATAAAAGCATCATTACAGTAGTCCATATGACTTTTGCACTATATTTCAAGTCATAAGATGAACAACGAACCTAAATATATGTCGCTAACCTTTGAAAATTAATGATTCAGCACATTCAAACATGATCCAACAAAAAACACAAGAACTACTGAATTTTACGTCACTGATGCAACAGAATTTGTTTTTGACAAACGGCCTTTAAATATATGTACTGTAATTTAAATCTATAGACGCAAAAAGATAAAGTCTAAAACAAAACACTTACATTTGTATTTTAGAAGATAAATGGCCCAAAATCTCAAAACTGACCACTGAAAAAACAATGGTTTTGTCTGTAGTGTCTTGCCTTTGTCACATGGTTCTTCAAGGATCCTGCACCTTCTCCTGCTCTTGTGAGTCTTCATTCAGACTCATGTTTTGATGATGGCAACAGGAAGCAGATGCCGCCAGGAACTCCAACTGAGTTAGGATGTTTCTGTATCTACTCGAAAGAGTGGCAAACGGCCAGAACTAAATTGAAAAACCTCCAACTGTTCCACGGACATGATCCTGTGAGGATTTCCTTGCAGCTACTCCTTGAAACACTATTAGAACCTCTCAAAACCAGGAGGATTTATGTGATAACAGGTGGTCCGCTTCGGTTAAGGTTCATAACATTATTATTTGTGGCGGTATCCTCTCGATGGCCATCCGGCGAGCATGGAGGGGCGGTGTCCTGTAGAGTTTAGCTCCAACTTGCCTCAACACACCTGCCTGGAAGTTTCTAGTATGCATAGTAAAACCTTGATTAGCTGGTTCAGGTGTGTTTAATTAGGGTTGGAGCTAAACCCTGCAGGACACCGGCCCTCCAGGACTGAGTTTGGAGACCCCTGGTTTAAAAGTTGCCCAATTCTGTGGAAAAAAGTTGGACTTGACAACCCTGCATTCAACACGAGCTGCAGAGTCAGATTTCACTGATGACAAGTGGAGAGTAAGAGAGAGAAGACTGACAAAGACCATGGTGAAGAATTTGCTGCTCAACAGATCCTGAGCTCATTGACAAATATCTTGTAAAATATTCCTTTACACTGAGACCGTGTGATGGTTAAATTGAAAGTGAACAGCAAGCGCTCGTTCAAAAGTGATTTCAATGCCAAGCATATTGATAGCAGCTATCTGATGCGCGAAAATTATATCCACCTTATTTTTCCCGTAAGAGCGTACATTTGTAAATTTTATGGGTTTGGCTTCCGGTCTCATCCGTATCCTGCTATTTTTAGCTGTACAAAACAGCTCGATTTACTGCAGATTTGTGTGTCTTACCATATTATTATAATGTATTATCTTAATTATGAACAGACTGGTTTGTAGTGCAAATAGTTTTACCATTTACTGCACGTTGTTATTCTTCCCTGTATTTCCCTATAGCGGCTAATGAACCGGAAGTTTTGCGATAGGCTTACATCCATGTTGAAGAATAAGGTGGATACATTAGAATGTTTGTGGGAGCGAGCGGGAGTGGACCTTATTATTACTCGGAATTGATCACAATTTGTAGGCTTCTGCTTGTCCACTTGCCTTTTGAGGACTGACCACAGGTTCTCTATGGGATTGAGATCCGGGGATTTGCCTGGCCACGGATCCAAAATTTCAATGTAATGATCTTTGAGCCACTTCTTTATCACTCTTGCTTTGTGACATGGTGCTCCATCATGCTGGAAAATGCATGGATCATCACCAAATTGCTCATGGATCGCTGGAAGTAGTCACTCTTGCGGGACGTTTTGATACCATTCTTTATTCATGGCAGTGTTTTTGGGCAGAATTATTGCGAGTTCAGCGAGCAGTTTTTGAGATTTCCGGATTCCCCCATTCATTTAGATAGGACTTGGTCTTGGATGAGCTGCTCGGAGGGGGTGCAAATATGGCCGCAGAGTGAACAGACTTTCCTTGAAAGGGACTTTGCCGTTGCTTACCGGAGAACCTGCTAGCCTCACCTTTTATATCTCGCTTTGCCAATAATAGGCACCGAGAAGAACGAGCTCTGTAAAACTGACCACAGCTCAAGGTTAACTCAATTTAAGACCACCGGCTTCACCATCTCACCTTCGACAAGTGGATATTTTCCGGTTCCAAGTAAGCCCACATCGAGATCTTGCACGGATCTGTGATCCGTGATTTATTCACCTTTAGAGAATATTGAATTTCGACCTGTGGCCTGTTACAGCTCTCTTATTAAATGCCTGCTGGGAGCAGTTCACTTAGCGCTTGGATGAGTGAGGCCTACCTGTGAGCATGAGTGGAGCGCTATTTCTCTCTGTTAGACTGAGAATATGGTTATTTACAGAGCAGTGTGACAAAGTGAGTTCAAAGCTAGACTATTTGAGTCAATATTGAAAGCTTAGCATTTAGATACTGCTTCATTAGATGGTCTTGAAGTGATCCACAAGTTTATTACTGTATTTTCCAGTCAACTAATGAAAGTGTTCATGCTTCACTGTACTGTTATTTGAATATTATGGGACATTGGAGGATTATTGATATTCGCACACCTAAATGTTGCAAATTTTAAAGCTGAACGATTGCCAAAAATGGAACACAAAAGGAAATGTTTAGCTGAAATTCAGAGTGGGAACCTTCAAAAAACCACCATAAAAGCATCATTACAGTAGTCCATATGACTTTTGCACTATATTTCAAGTCATAAGATGAACAACGAACCTAAATATATGTCGCTAACCTTTGAAAATTAATGATTCAGCACATTCAAACATGATCCAACAAAAAACACAAGAACTACTGAATTTTACGTCACTGATGCAACAGAATTTGTTTTTGACAAACGGCCTTTAAATATATGTACTGTAATTTAAATCTATAGACGCAAAAAGATAAAGTCTAAAACAAAACACTTACATTTGTATTTTAGAAGATAAATGGCCCAAAATCTCAAAACTGACCACTGAAAAAACAATGGTTTTGTCTGTAGTGTCTTGCCTTTGTCACATGGTTCTTCAAGGATCCTGCACCTTCTCCTGCTCTTGTGAGTCTTCATTCAGACTCATGTTTTGATGATGGCAACAGGAAGCAGATGCCGCCAGGAACTCCAACTGAGTTAGGATGTTTCTGTATCTACTCCCTCGGCGGCTGCTCTGTGTGTGTAAAGTTTTAATATTGCCCTGCCAGAACTCCCTAAAGTAATCAGCGTGAAGCTCTGTAAGTGGGGTTGGGAAAGGCGCAATTGGATTATGGGCCATAAGCACTTTAATTTTCCAAAGATGGTATAACAAACGACAGAGCGCCTTCCTCATCGCTCTCTCAGCACAAAATAAACGTTGGTTTTCCTCAAAGAGACTTCTCAGCTTACAGGAGACGTGACGCGGCTTGATTAAACGTCACGCCGCAACAAATGCGCCGATATTGTGCATTAACTCTGAGAATGAACCGTTTGGGAAGTCTCAAAAGTCTTCCAAGAGATTTAAAGTAAGAGTCTCTCACAATGCTGGTGTTATTCTGGAAGCAAACAACTTGTTTTAAATAAACCAGAGAAGCAATTTCTCCCATTGTGCAGTTTTGGCTGTGTGTTAAAGCGGTAAACACACACAGCGCATGTAAACGCTGTATATTAAAGTACAATCTGAGCAAACAAATGTACATAATTAGGATCTGCATTTACATAAAAGTCATTTTAAAACTTGAATTTTCTTGTAAGTCCAGGATGATTTATGCTAGTTAAAGAGTAGTTATGCTAGTTCCCCCCCCCCGGGGAAAGTCAATGGGGTCCAATGTTGTTTTTGGACCCCTCTGACTTTCAATGATACTTTCTTCAAAATATCTTCTTTTGCGTTTCATATTAGAAAGTCTGTCACAAACAGGTTACGAACAACATAAGGGTGGTAAATGATGACCAAAGCATCATTTGGTGTGAATTGTCCATTTAAATGCTGTTTTGGTGCTGGTAGACTAATTACGTCTGGTTTAACCAGGTTAGAAGGTAAAGTTGCTTGTTTAGCTACATGTAGCTGAAAGTCTGTTGGGAAACCAGCACACCATCATACTGAAAACAAAAAAAACATTAAAAGTCAGTGGGATTTAATGATGTTTTTGGACCCCATTGACTTTCTTTAAAATATCTTCTTTTGTGTTTAACAGTAAAAAAAAGTAAGTCAAACGGGTTTAGATGCCAGTGATGCCAGTCTAGGTAGTGCACCAACTACATCTGGTTTAACCAGGTTAGAATGTAAAGTTGGTGATTGGTGGCTAGCTAAAAGCCTGATAGGAAACCAGCACACCATCATCCTGAAGACTAACATCCAAAATACAATTTACTCACCCTTAAATTGCTTCAAACCTGTGTGAGTTTCTTTCTTCTGTCGAACACAAAGGAATATATTTAGAAAAACTTCCATAGTATTTCTCCCATACTATGTCAATAGGGACCAGTTTCCTTGCCCACATTCTTCAAAATAACTTCTTTTATCTTCAACAAAGGAAACACATACAGGTTTGGAATGGCATGAGGGTGAGAAAATCATGACAGAAGTTTCATTTTTGGGTGAACTATCCATCCAACCATGCTAACACTCTGAAACCATCCGTTCTGTCAACAAATAAGCCTTTTAGCCACAAGACCGTCCTGTTCTGCTCTTCCACCTGCTTTGTTAAACGCTCTCAACAATAATGTTACCGTTTCCAGGCTGTGAAGCATCACGGGAGCATTTCCCAGACGCAAAGGCGCGAAATGACAGAGAGCACAGCGGGGCCTGTATATCAACACAGAACCGGCGCGGTTTCACAAACATTGCTAATTACATGGGGATAAATCCTTGTTTATCACATGGCTTATGAGACACAAGTTAATTGCTTCCACTTGTCAGCCCTCCAATCCCTTTGAAGCCCCCTCGGCTCCCGGTCGCTACACCTTGTCTCTTACCGCAGCAGCAACACGACTGGCTTTTCATCGCATGGCAACAGGAAGCAACATTGCGGAGAATTGTGTCAATTATTTGCAAATAAACCAAATGGATGTTTGAAATGCCAGGAGTTTACAACCAATCAGAACAGAGGTACATTATTTAAAATAATATTAAAATAATGCTGACAAATTACATTCAAGGAGAAAATTTCTGCACAATGTAGTATGCATACTGTGCACAGTATCCACGTTTTTTATGATGATCGACTATATTTGCAAAAATGTCGCAAAAACAAAAATTCAAAAGATGCTGGATAATAAACTACATCCCACAATGCATTGTGCTATACGTAACCTTCAGACGGTCGCACACCGGACGAGAAGCGCAGCATCGTGTCACGTCTTAAAAATTCAAACACATTGTTTTCTGAGTGTACGCACACCGGCGGAGCCATTTGGCATCTGTCCGCGGCGCACAGCTACGTCATTTTTTGTACTTGTTGTACGAATTGTTCTAGATGCGGCGAGACGTGGCGCTGCACTTCTCGTCCGGTGTGCGACCGCCTTTCCAATTACAACGTGATAAAATAAACTGAAACTAACAATATCCACAACACATTTAACTCAATGCATAACATAATGCAATGCATTTCTGAGTTCAAATATTTTGTGCAAAATAATGGAGGCGGAACTTGATTTTGGATCTGGAATTTTATTGGATTGAGAAAAGTGTCTGTTATTGGTATTAATATTATTGGTTATTGGTATTGATATTATTGGTTAATATTATTTGTCCCGCCTTGATTTTATGTTAAATGTAGAAGATGGTGAAGAAACATATTACTATTTAATAAAATATATGATTTTTGAACATGCTTTTACGTACCAAGAACACTTTTTTTATGCAAACTTTGAAGTTGTAAATAAAGGAGACTACTAGAGTACATTTTACAAGAAAATACTATTTCAGTTTTTATACTTCAAAATGTAACATTTCATTCATTTCATTCAATGTGTTACTTGCAGGTTCTTTGTAATTAATTGTGAAACTAAGCAATTTTCAATTGAAAACTCTTTCTACAACAAACTGTTTTCAGCATACTTGCTAAAAGAAGTATGAACTGTCAATCAGATCGCAGAAGGCATGAATTAGATTGTGTACAACAAGTTTTTCA
The DNA here is from genome assembly GCF_001515605.1 of Sinocyclocheilus anshuiensis. Classification (NCBI taxonomy): domain Eukaryota; kingdom Metazoa; phylum Chordata; class Actinopteri; order Cypriniformes; family Cyprinidae; genus Sinocyclocheilus; species Sinocyclocheilus anshuiensis. Next base: position 180,885 of record NW_015546020.1, on the reverse strand, counting down.
GCAAAGTTTTTTATCCTGCTGATAATTTAGAGGCCTTAAGGCCCGTTCACACCAAGGCTAACTATTTTAGTGTTCACACCAGCGCATAATAACGTTCTGTTTATTATCAGAGTGCACTGCTTTTATGTCGCCTGCCCCTTTAAATGATTGAGTTCTTAAAGCAGGATGGATTCTAATTGGCTGTCAATGTTTTTATCATTCAGCGGCTGGCACAAAATGTTCTAAAAGTTATTGTTATAGCTGTAGTGTGACTCTGCTATTGTTTTAAGTTTAGGACAATTTTTAAAACTATATCTTTATCGTTATAGTTATCCTTGGTGTGAATGGGCCTTTAAAAATGTGCATATCAAATACAATACATTTACAACACAGAGTTAAGTAAATAGATTTAATTACATATGAAGGCTATCTAAAACATTCACAGCTCAATTCAGCAAAAGAGCCAGACAGAAAACTGGTTTAGTATGTTAAAAACGATGAGGCCACATGTGGACGAGAACATTTCAGGCTACGTTTTGGAAAGCCCCCAGCTGTGTGTAATCGAGAACATGCTGACGGGCGGGGGTCGCGCTCGTGATTCTTGTGCTGGAAAATTGAGATTGTTCTAGTGACATTCTAATATGTTGTGCAGCGGTTCTCTCTTACTGAACCTCAGGCAAAACAGAACACTGGATCGATAGGCCAAAAATATCCCGTCAGCGCAGCACGGGGAATTGCTTTTTTTCCCCGGTAAAGTCGAATTATGAAACTTACATTTGTATTTTAGAAGAAAATCTCAAAATTGACCACTGAAAAAAAACAATGGTTTTGTCTGCAGTGTCATGCCTTTGTCACATGGTTTTTCCAAGGCCCCTGCACCTTCTCCTGCTCTTATGAGTCTCTAACTTCATTCAGACTCACGTTTTAATGATGCCAACAGGAAGCAGATGCCGCCAGGAACTCCACCAACTGAGTTAGGATGTTTCTGTATCTACTCCCTCGGCGGCTGCTCTGTGTGTGTAAAGTTTTAATATTGCCCTGCCAGAACTCCCTAAAGTAATCAGCGTGAAGCTCTGTAAGTGGGGTTGGGAAAGGCGCAATTGGATTATGGGCCATAAGCACTTTAATTTTCCAAAGATGGTATAACAAACGACAGAGCGCCTTCCTCATCGCTCTCTCAGCACAAAATAAACGTTGGTTTTCCTCAAAGAGACTTCTCAGCTTACAGGAGACGTGACGCGGCTTGATTAAACGTCACGCCGCAACAAATGCGCCGATATTGTGCATTAACTCTGAGAATGAACCGTTTGGGAAGTCTCAAAAGTCTTCCAAGAGATTTAAAGTAAGAGTCTCTCACAATGCTGGTGTTATTCTGGAAGCAAACAACTTGTTTTAAATAAACCAGAGAAGCAATTTCTCCCATTGTGCAGTTTTGGCTGTGTGTTAAAGCGGTAAACACACACAGCGCATGTAAACGCTGTATATTAAAGTACAATCTGAGCAAACAAATGTACATAATTAGGATCTGCATTTACATAAAAGTCATTTTAAAACTTGAATTTTCTTGTAAGTCCAGGATGATTTATGCTAGTTAAAGAGTAGTTATGCTAGTTCCCCCCCCCCGGGGAAAGTCAATGGGGTCCAATGTTGTTTTTGGACCCCTCTGACTTTCAATGATACTTTCTTCAAAATATCTTCTTTTGCGTTTCATATTAGAAAGTCTGTCACAAACAGGTTACGAACAACATAAGGGTGGTAAATGATGACCAAAGCATCATTTGGTGTGAATTGTCCATTTAAATGCTGTTTTGGTGCTGGTAGACTAATTACGTCTGGTTTAACCAGGTTAGAAGGTAAAGTTGCTTGTTTAGCTACATGTAGCTGAAAGTCTGTTGGGAAACCAGCACACCATCATACTGAAAACAAAAAAAACATTAAAAGTCAGTGGGATTTAATGATGTTTTTGGACCCCATTGACTTTCTTTAAAATATCTTCTTTTGTGTTTAACAGTAAAAAAAAGTAAGTCAAACGGGTTTAGATGCCAGTGATGCCAGTCTAGGTAGTGCACCAACTACATCTGGTTTAACCAGGTTAGAATGTAAAGTTGGTGATTGGTGGCTAGCTAAAAGCCTGATAGGAAACCAGCACACCATCATCCTGAAGACTAACATCCAAAATACAATTTACTCACCCTTAAATTGCTTCAAACCTGTGTGAGTTTCTTTCTTCTGTCGAACACAAAGGAATATATTTAGAAAAACTTCCATAGTATTTCTCCCATACTATGTCAATAGGGACCAGTTTCCTTGCCCACATTCTTCAAAATAACTTCTTTTATCTTCAACAAAGGAAACACATACAGGTTTGGAATGGCATGAGGGTGAGAAAATCATGACAGAAGTTTCATTTTTGGGTGAACTATCCATCCAACCATGCTAACACTCTGAAACCATCCGTTCTGTCAACAAATAAGCCTTTTAGCCACAAGACCGTCCTGTTCTGCTCTTCCACCTGCTTTGTTAAACGCTCTCAACAATAATGTTACCGTTTCCAGGCTGTGAAGCATCACGGGAGCATTTCCCAGACGCAAAGGCGCGAAATGACAGAGAGCACAGCGGGGCCTGTATATCAACACAGAACCGGCGCGGTTTCACAAACATTGCTAATTACATGGGGATAAATCCTTGTTTATCACATGGCTTATGAGACACAAGTTAATTGCTTCCACTTGTCAGCCCTCCAATCCCTTTGAAGCCCCCTCGGCTCCCGGTCGCTACACCTTGTCTCTTACCGCAGCAGCAACACGACTGGCTTTTCATCGCATGGCAACAGGAAGCAACATTGCGGAGAATTGTGTCAATTATTTGCAAATAAACCAAATGGATGTTTGAAATGCCAGGAGTTTACAACCAATCAGAACAGAGGTACATTATTTAAAATAATATTAAAATAATGCTGACAAATTACATTCAAGGAGAAAATTTCTGCACAATGTAGTATGCATACTGTGCACAGTATCCACGTTTTTTATGATGATCGACTATATTTGCAAAAATGTCGCAAAAACAAAAATTCAAAAGATGCTGGATAATAAACTACATCCCACAATGCATTGTGCTATACGTAACCTTCAGACGGTCGCACACCGGACGAGAAGCGCAGCATCGTGTCACGTCTTAAAAATTCAAACACATTGTTTTCTGAGTGTACGCACACCGGCGGAGCCATTTGGCATCTGTCCGCGGCGCACAGCTACGTCATTTTTTGTACTTGTTGTACGAATTGTTCTAGATGCGGCGAGACGTGGCGCTGCACTTCTCGTCCGGTGTGCGACCGCCTTTCCAATTACAACGTGATAAAATAAACTGAAACTAACAATATCCACAACACATTTAACTCAATGCATAACATAATGCAATGCATTTCTGAGTTCAAATATTTTGTGCAAAATAATGGAGGCGGAACTTGATTTTGGATCTGGAATTTTATTGGATTGAGAAAAGTGTCTGTTATTGGTATTAATATTATTGGTTATTGGTATTGATATTATTGGTTAATATTATTTGTCCCGCCTTGATTTTATGTTAAATGTAGAAGATGGTGAAGAAACATATTACTATTTAATAAAATATATGATTTTTGAACATGCTTTTACGTACCAAGAACACTTTTTTTATGCAAACTTTGAAGTTGTAAATAAAGGAGACTACTAGAGTACATTTTACAAGAAAATACTATTTCAGTTTTTATACTTCAAAATGTAACATTTCATTCATTTCATTCAATGTGTTACTTGCAGGTTCTTTGTAATTAATTGTGAAACTAAGCAATTTTCAATTGAAAACTCTTTCTACAACAAACTGTTTTCAGCATACTTGCTAAAAGAAGTATGAACTGTCAATCAGATCGCAGAAGGCATGAATTAGATTGTGTACAACAAGTTTTTCAGCAAAGTTTTTTATCCTGCTGATAATTTAGAGGCCTTAAGGCCCGTTCACACCAAGGCTAACTATTTTAGTGTTCACACCAGCGCATAATAACGTTCTGTTTATTATCAGAGTGCACTGCTTTTATGTCGCCTGCCCCTTTAAATTATTGAGTTCTTAAAGCAGGATGGATTCTAATTGGCTGTCAATGTTTTTATCATTCAGCGGCTGGAACAAAAATGTTCTAAAAGTTATTGTTATAGCTGTAGTGTGACTCTGCTATTGTTTTAAGTTTAGGACGATTTTTAAAACTATATCTTTATCGTTATAGTTATCCTTGGTGTGAACGGGCCTTTAAAAATGTGCATATCAAATACAATACATTTACAATACAGAGTTAAGTAAATAGATTTAATTACATATGAAGGCTATCTAAAACATTCACAGCTCAATTCAGCAAAAGAGCCAGACAGAAAACTGGTTTAGTATGTTAAAAACGATGAGGCCACATGTGGACGAGAACATTTCAGGCTACGTTTTGGAAAGCCCCCAGCTGTGTGTAATCGAGAACATGCTGACGGGCGGGGGTCGCGCTCGTGATTCTTGTGCTGGAAAATTGAGATTGTTCTAGTGACATTCTAATATGTTGTGCAGCGGTTCTCTCTTACTGAACCTCAGGCAAAACAGAACACTGGATCGATAGGCCAAAAATATCCCGTCAGCGCAGCACGGGGAATTGCTTTTTTTCCCCGGTAAAGTCGAATTATGTACATAGATGTGTTTGTGGGAATGTGTTCAGGTGGATGAGTTCACGTCACACAGATCTTTGGCCGCACTGATTCACAGCTGCAAAGTCATTTTGTAACAGCTCAGGCTGAGTCCATGAGTCCATCAGTTCTTAGATCTGCACCGAGGAACAACTGAGAAACGGGTGTTGAAGGTATGAAAACAGACTTGCTTTCAAACACTTCACATCTCTTTTCTCTGGTGTCATTTTTTCCCCCATCCAAATCACAAAACATTAGTAGATTAGATGCTGCCAAATCAAACTATGTGTGTCACTAGCAGTGATATGAAAAGCCATGTTTCTGAATGACAGAACCTAGTGATGCCATGTAGACAGAGAAGAGAAGTGGTCCAAGAACTGAGCCCTGAGGCACCCCAGTAGTTAGATGTTGCGACTTGGACAGCTCACCTCTCCAAGATACTTTGAAGGACCTATCTGATAGGTTAGACTCAAACCACTGGAGTGCGGTTTCTGAGATGCCCTTTGCCAATAGGGTTGATTCTAATTGGCTGTCAATGTTTTTATCATTCAGCGGCTGGCACAAAATGTTCTAAAAGTTATTGTTATAGCTGTAGTGTGACTCTGCTATTGTTTTAAGTTTAGGACAATTTTTAAAACTATATCTTTATCGTTATAGTTATCCTTGGTGTGAATGGGCCTTTAAAAATGTGCATATCAAATACAATACATTTACAACACAGAGTTAAGTAAATAGATTTAATTACATATGAAGGCTATCTAAAACATTCACAGCTCAATTCAGCAAAAGAGCCAGACAGAAAACTGGTTTAGTATGTTAAAAACGATGAGGCCACATGTGGACGAGAACATTTCAGGCTACGTTTTGGAAAGCCCCCAGCTGTGTGTAATCGAGAACATGCTGACGGGCGGGGGTCGCGCTCGTGATTCTTGTGCTGGAAAATTGAGATTGTTCTAGTGACATTCTAATATGTTGTGCAGCGGTTCTCTCTTACTGAACCTCAGGCAAAACAGAACACTGGATCGATAGGCCAAAAATATCCCGTCAGCGCAGCACGGGGAATTGCTTTTTTTCCCCGGTAAAGTCGAATTATGTACATAGATGTGTTTGTGGGAATGTGTTCAGGTGGATGAGTTCACGTCACACAGATCTTTGGCCGCACTGATTCACAGCTGCAAAGTCATTTTGTAACAGCTCAGGCTGAGTCCATGAGTCCATCAGTTCTTAGATCTGCACCGAGGAACAACTGAGAAACGGGTGTTGAAGGTATGAAAACAGACTTGCTTTCAAACACTTCACATCTCTTTTCTCTGGTGTCATTTTTTCCCCCATCCAAATCACAAAACATTAGTAGATTAGATGCTGCCAAATCAAACTATGTGTGTCACATCACACATCTTTGATATATATTATTCGAAGGATTACATGTATCTATATACTTACACATGTACTTTATATTTGTATACGTGTCCGTATATAAATATCTAAATATAAATCTTATTATATAAATTATAATGTAATTATTAATTGATTATTCATTTAATATAATATACTATATATTATTTTACTAATATAGATTTAGATTATATTTAGTTATTTAGCAGACGCTTTTATCCAAAGCGACTTACAAATGAGGACAATGAAAGCAATCAAAATCAACAAAAGAGCAATAACATACAAGTGCTATAACAAGTCTCAGTGATTCTAGAGAGCATTTGATTGGTCAGAAGATTTGATGAGAAGCTGAAGTACCAGGTGACGTCAAAAAAATCGTTGATCCTTTTTGGAGGAAGTGACGAACTGCAAGCTTTGAATGCTTATATCTTCTAAATCCGAATTTGTCACTGTTTTGAAGCACACTGGCTTATATATAATTTTAAGACTAACATATTGACACTAACACCCAAAAAACTTTAATTTTGATTTAATGGGAACTTTAAGTAGTGGGGTTATGCGAGCCTGTCTAAATGTTGAGGGAAAAACACCAGTGTGAAGGGATATGTTAATGATGTGAATGAGTGCAGGTACATCTGCAGGAGAAATGGCTTGAAGGAATTATTTATTATTATTTAATATTAATTAATATAATTTTATAGTATAATTATATTACTAATATAATTTTATTATCATTAATAATATAATATGCATTATATAATTACTGTGTGAGTGTACAGTATATATCCATTTCTATAATTATAATATTACAACTAATTAATATTATTTTATAGTATAATTATATTACTAATATTATTTTATTTTCATTATTATTTATATGTAATAAAAAATAATAAAATGTATTATTAATTAGAATATTAAAACAATATTAATTCTATTATATTTTATTATTTTGTAATAAATATAAATATTAATTTAAATATTATAATAATTTTAATT
>NW_015546020.1:155476-173596 GCF_001515605.1 Sinocyclocheilus anshuiensis | reverse complement strand
TGAATATTATAATAATTTTAATTAATGAATATATTTATTACCAAATAATAAAATCTAATATTAATTTATAATTTAATATTAATAAACTTCATATACTACACAAATAATTCTAGTTATTCTAGTAAATAGTTACGGTGACAAAGTACTTAAAGAGGGTGATAGAGTTTCAATGTATTACTATTCTGGATGCTGGATATAAACTGACTTTCACTAACTTTCTCAATAAGATTCTCAACAGACGAAACGGTTGCTCTTTCATGACAATAATTGAGCTGAAAGCGAAAACTGACTGTAGAAGAAGACAGTTTATGCTAATGTTGCGTCCCTCGTGGCGGCACTGACAACACACTTGAGTTGAATTACAAATTGCATTCTAATATATTTCAAAACAAAACATCATGCGCATTTGAGCTAGCATAGCTAAAAGCATTTGCGCTCATGCACTTACATAGGAAGTGTTTGAGGTCTTAGAGATCATGGACCGTCTCTGAAGCTTGAACATGAAATCTGTCTGCTTTCTGACTCTACACGCTCTAGTCATTTCATATTTTTTCTTTGCCTTTTATTCCCTGAACTTTTTAATATACAGATTTGCTCCTTCAAGTCCACCAGCATTAATCCTTCACCTGTTAAATATTCCACTTGGCTGGTGGAAAGAATATAACTAATTAAGCAATAAAATAGGCAGAAATTAACTTAGGTGTTAGTTGATTGTTTGTCAGCAAACAAGTAGATAAATCAACTGAAATGCTCTGGGTGTTTAACCTCGACACAAAGACAAGTCTGAAAGAGAGACAAAATCTGAAAGAAACGCAGTTCAACTGATCTCATTTCACACAGATCAAACGATCTTTGAAGATGAGTGAGGCGCTTTAAAAGATCTTGGAGTATTAGATGATCTGAATGTCACTGACTGACATCCAGACTCTTTCAGGTCACGTCATCTTAAATACTGCACTGCACAATAGAGAGATTGTACAAAATTCCTACTATTTAATAAAAGTAGTGCATAGTATATAGTGACAAATGTTTCAGAATAGCTGCAATTAGAAGATAATCACAGTAATCACATGACCTCACTACACTGCACCGCTATATAAATACAGCATCACTACTACTAGCACTCACATTTACGGCTGCAGTCTTTCAAAAATGATTTCACCAAACAGATGGTAAAGAAGGGGGGAGGGGACAGAACCATATCTTGAGGACTTATTAGGATTTTTAATTTTTTTTTGGCTTAGGACAGTAAGCAACCACCTAGCAACCAAGAAAAAAACACCTTAGCATGCTAAAACCACTCAGAAAGCCTCAGCAACCACATAGCAACATGATGACAGCCCTTCTGAATGCCTTAGCAACTCACTAATACCACTTGGAACACCTCAGCAACTGCATAGCAACATAATAAAGGCCTTAGCAACCACATAGCAAAACACTAAAACTACTCAGATCAACTTAGCGACTGCATAACACGATAAAATCCTTTCAGAACGCGTTAGCAACATGATGAAAAAAACACCTCAGCAACAAAGAAAAACACTCAGAACATTTTGGCAACCACATAGCAACATAAGTGTCACACAGAACGCCTTTAGCAACACACTAAAACCTCACAGAACACCTTAGCAACCACATGTCAACATTAGGCCACTTAGAATTAGTGGTCGACCGATATTGTTTTTTTGACAGCCGATGTCGATATCTTGGAAAGCAGGGTGGCAGATGACCAATATAAAGCCGATATTATTTTATTTATTTTAATTAATATTTAAGAAATATGAAATCATTTGAAAATTGATTAAATTAATTTGTAAAATAAACATACTTATACTTTAGATGACAAAGTATTTAATAAAAATATAATTAAAAAGGAAGTAAACTGTAACCAACAGAGCACTCAGTATTCTGGGAAGTTTATGTGAATCTTTTTTTTTCTTATTTTTTCAAATACGGCACAACTATAACGACATGTGAATAATCCCGCCCACTCTAAAGCGGTACTAAACTGTAGTGGAAACGCAAACCGAGCCGTGCCGTGCCGAGCCGAGTCGTACCACGCAGTGGAAAAGCGCCATATGATTCACACGGATCGACCGTCACGCAGAGCATACGCGATCATGCATGATACACATGCACACTTCACAAGATCTCACAACTGGATCCGACTGTTAACGACAACAGCAAACAAGAGGGAGAATGTGAGCACTGTGTGCACCTCAGGCACTGCTGTTCTCAGCGCCGTCAAAATAAAAGTCCCGCCTCGAACACATCGGACAAACAGAAAACTTATCGGCCGATGCCGATATTTAAAAAATGTCAAATATCGGCCGACCACTACTCAGAATGCCTAAGCAACCATGTAGCAACATGATAAAAACCACTCAAGACTGCCTTAGCAACTGCATAAAAACACACGAAAACCCATATAGAACACCTTAGCAACCACACAGCAACATAAAACCACTTGGAACATCTCAGCAACCACATAGCCACATGATAAAACCACTCGGAACCCTGGAAGCAGCAACATTATCAGAACAAGCACATTTTCTTCAGAAACTTTCTAGTTTTGCATTTAACATTCAGTGTTGAATAATTTTTGTCTGTCTAGGCTAATCAAACAACGAGTCAAGAAATAGATGCAAAAAAGTGTTTAATTTTTCCACACACACACACACACACAATTCCTAAGTAAAGTGTATTTGGAATCATTAACATATAACGCTGCTCAGATGTGACAGACTAAAGCGTGGTGGACTGAGGGTATTTTAAATTTAAGAGCATCACTTTTGCTTTGCCTGTGAATGTGATCGTCAGTGAAGCTTCTCTAATAGACTCAATGGCGTCGTGATGACATCTGCTAATGAATCCCAGAGAGAATAAAGCAGGAAAGTTCTGCCTGTCACGCCACGATAACTATCTACCTGAGCTGTCACTGCATCTTACTCAAGGCCACATCACAAGTACAATCTTCAAACAATAGCACGAATACTGATAATTCATAGCTGGTTGCATCCTAATATAACTACACTATCAATGTAAATACATACTTTACAAGTAAAGGGAAAGTACTGTGATGCTTTGTTGTGATATTGATACTTGATACCGCATACCCCCTTTTTGAAACATATGGTTTGCGTTTTCATGCAAGCATTAGAATCTACCTAAATTCATTGCCTTAAGTCATTTTTACTTCACTTTTAGGATCATGTACATTCCTCACCAATTAACTGCACTGAGGGGGCATTTACATGGCACCATTTTCAACAAAAAACTTTGTGCGTTTTGATCATTCGTTTACACGACAACAGCGTTTTGAGGGCCTGGAAACGGCAACTTTTGAAAGCGTGTTTCAAAGTGCAAGTTTTTGAAAATGATTAATCTCCATGTAAACTAAAAAATGCACAATTGTGAAAACTGTGATGTCACGCGTATGCATATTACGTGTTCAGTCTATAGGTATGTGTGCAGGTGCGTGTATCTTTACAAAATGACATCGCCAACTACTGGCCTGGCATGAATAAGCCAGAGTGTTTACTCGTTTTCATGGATCCGTGTGAACAGGGATCTATTTGACAACACTGTCACCTCTATGCAAAATTTCTCAAAAACACAAGGAACAATTTCTCCATTTTAAGTATATTGTTGTCATGTAAACACCCTCAAAAACCAAGGTTGTTTACTGGCATCAGTGGTTCCATGAAGAACCTTTAACATCCAAGGAAACTTTCCATTCCATAAAAGGTCCTTTACAGCAAAAAAAAAAAGAGAGAGAGAGGCTCTTTAGATTTTTAAAATGTTCTTCACACTAAGAAAAAAATTGTTCTTTGGGGAACCCAAATTGCTGCTTCTATGTGGATTGCTTTTACCCTAATCTTATATACTATTTAGGAAATATAGTATGCAAATTGTTCATCTGACTGGCCATTGAGTCAAATAGTTGGCTGTGTTTGCAAGCAAGGAGTTAGTAGTGGAAACTTTGCCTAGATGCTCTCCCAGTTCCCATGGCAATTGGGTTCCAGTTGGTTGCTATGTGCTATCTGTAGTCACGTTACCTCAGCGATGCCTTTATAGAGGAAAATATGCGAACAACAGACTGATGAGCTAACCAAAAGTTCTTCTATGCCTTATATGTTACACTGAAATTATTTCAGGATAGAAAAATATCTAAAATATTTCTCCTACACAACAGTGAGGTTAAATGGGGAGTAAGTGGAGATGTTTTCTGTCCTCTTCGTGTAAGATGATTCTTCTGAGAAAAATGTCTCATTGTGTCTCCACAAGACACCAAAATCTACACTCAAGAGCATAAACATAAATTAACAGCCACATTCCACTTGCTAGAACGTCACCCAAAGTCTTATGTTTGTTTTGACCCCAAACTTGGCTCATTTCAGAACCCTAAATGCTTATATGAACAGACCAAACCAAAATGTCAAAGAACAGGCATGTAGCTTCAATCTGGAACTGACATATGAGCTGTTTATTCATGAATAAACAGCACACCAGAAAGCCTTCAAATGCAATATACGTCCAAAAGGTAATCTAGCCAAGTGAATATTAGTTGAGCATGACTTTTCAATGAAAATCTAAACCTGACATTAATTATTCATTCCTGCCAAATGTGTTGTTATTGAAAAGCGATGAGACCGATTGTACTGCCAATAGAGACACTGATGTGTTCAATGAGTTCTGGAGCAGCTCTGATCGCAGAGTGACAATCACAGTCCTGAGAGAAGAATCCAAACTCAGAGCAGAACTTCTGCTTCTCTAATGGCTGCACTTTCGCCACAAGCACAACACATGGTGTTATCAGTTACATCGAATCAATGATGATTCACTTCAGTCCTCGCTGGGGCTTTCAACACCTGAGGGGATGAAATAATTTTTCATTTGCAGACAGGCAAGTCAACCTTCTAACTCTCCTCTCATTTTCAACGAGGCAGAATGTTTACAGCTTATGTTTTCAACTCCCATCAAAGCTAAAATACCGATTTGGATTGAATTACAAGGAGTGTATGACTACAGTCAAATTCTGACAAACAATAGTCAGACTTCAGAGAATCATACAGACTTGAGATAAAACAGATAATTTATCTCTGTCAAGTCAACAACGAAAGATCATTTCTGTTTCCATGCGTTTGCTAGGAGACTGCTTTTCAAAACCATCTGAGTAATATTAAATAGTGTAATATTCACAATATAAGCTTCAACCAATACAAAATCTTTCAAATACCACCTCCAATTAGCTCAGAAAAACAGCTCAAATATGAAATGCCACAAAAGTAAACCAGAGTAAATAAAAGGCAAAATCGTTTCTTTTAAGTTCTCAATCAGACAGTGTTGAGACAAACCTTATCAAATGTTATGGAACCACAACATTGGTTGAAAAATATAAAATATATGCTTCCCTAAACTTGGTGTAATATGTAAGTATGTAGGCTATAATAACTCAGAATATATATTAGTATATATTATTCAAAATATAACCTTTAACATATCCAAACAAATCTTTTGGGGTCTTTGAGCTTACAATTGGTCCTCATAAATTATAACAGAAAAACTATGAAAAGCTCAAATAGGGAACTAAATGAAGAAACAATCTCCGGGTTCATGGTGCGATATTTTGCCAGAATTAACAAACGTATTAGCTGCTATAAAACTGCTTACATGTTCCCTGAATTAAGTTCTAGAGCTTGACAGTTGTGGCTTCACATAAAATCAAAGAAAATGGTGACAACCGTTAGTAGTCACTACATTTCTGTTTACATTACCTTAAAACCAATGTTTCTTGGTGCACTTTTTAGTTTTTAAATATTTTTCTAAAAACATAAGAATAATGTAGTCGTGATGTATTGTCCCACCACCACCAACAACAATAATAACGCACGTGGATTCAATTATAGCGTTACTAACTTGCCACAGAAACTAATCATATCTGAGTAAAATCTCTCTAGTAACACGTTTGTTCTGTGGCTGTTATTAAACAACCATTGTCCTTCTCATTTTCTCCTTTTAAAGTGTGTTTAACTGGATACACAACTCACCTGCCGTTTAACAGCGCGAGCAGCTCGCCCGCGTGGTACAGGTCGTTGCGCGTCACGCGGCCGAAGCGGAAAGAGTTCAGGTTGCAGAAGGTAATGGCGGGAAACGCCATCATTGGTGCCGTGACCTCGTCCAGCTTGGTGACATGGGGGTACTGGAAGTAAAACTTGATGCGGTCCACGGAAACAAGCACCAGGAACGAAAACGAACCCATGAAAAACATTATCCAGATGCATCGTTTGATGCACTGGCGTTCATAACTGAACATGTGCGAGATGCCATGGAGCGTGGACCTGCTGGCAAAAACTTCAATGGGCGCGGGCTGGTCGCAGTCCAGATTGTCTTCAGACTCTGTTTTAATATCCATGTTTCTTGAAGTTTAAAAGCTCTTTGAATGAAGTATATTTGAATGAAGTAATATTTAGAAGGATGGAAGAACTTCAAGCCCTTAGATGCTCAGCTGATCTTTATGAGGAGGTGCATAGATGGACCTAGTGACACTATATAGATGCTAAAAGCAGTTACAACGACCCATGCAACATCTTCATGATGGTTATTTTGCAAGTTTGTGCAATTTAAAGTTAAATGGGTCCTATTTCTACTCGATTTAACCCGTTCGTTTGATGTAAGGTGTATTCAGATTGATTCAGTCATAATAAATCATATTTCTGACTTGAATAAAGCCTGTAAAGTTATATATCACCACATGACGCACAGTTTGGCTCCTCAAACTAGCTATAAAAAAAAAAACAGTAAATAACTCAGCTCCAAAAATACAAACGGTTACAGATTATTCTGGCAATATAAGCATTTATTCCTCCGAACTCCTCAGGATCTTCACTACAATAAGGCGCGAGTACCGTCAATTCATCTCCAGTCGAATCAGCGAAATGTACATAAAAACAAGCGCGATGATATTTGCATACATCCCCGTAAAATGTCAGAGACGACAGAAACGCATCGCTCGATGTAAAGAGAATGTCTTCACATCCATACACAACACCGAAACATCCGCGGTGTCAGAACGGCTCGGATTGTGTTTCAAGCTCGATACAATAAGCGATCCGCAAATCCAACTTCACCACACGCGCTGGTACGAACTACAACACAGATGCTCTCTGGATGTTGGCATCACTAAAATGTCCCCTTCTTTAATTAATGCAGCACGGCACGCGTTTCCATATCAGATAAAGTCTTCCGTTGTAAGTTATATAGTCCCCTTTCGTCCAGGGGGTTCAGATGTAGACAGACGCGTCGGGAATGAACGCTGCACACTGCGACGAAGCCTTCATCCAAGTGCTCCACTGTCTGTCTGAGCATCACTGACCCGATCATTTCTTAAGAGAGAGGGAGAGAGAGAGTGAGCGATATTATTATAACATTGCATATCTTTATTGTGATTTTACTGTCATATCGTTATGCATCATATATTTTATTATGAATTATAGAGTTTTTATTATTATTATTATTTACAATTTGTTTTACCTTTTGTTCTTTAATGTCAAAACTGTATTTCATTTTCCTTTTGTATTATTTCTGCACTTTATTATTCACATTAAAACAAAAACGTTTTTATTTATTCTTATTAAAATTATGTATTTTGTATATTTTACGTAATCTGTATTATTATATTAGAATAATTATGTCATTTTTAAAATTTCTCTTTATGTATCATTTTGTTTTAATATTATTCTTTTGTCTTTTTCTGTAAATTACTGTGTATATTTCCTTTTGTTAGATAATGCAATAAAAATTCCCCATGATGAGACCATAAATATACACTACAGCTACTAATGTCAGAACAAGCTACATAATCAAAGTGATGCACAGTTATTACATGGGCGATTCTATAATTGCAGGTACATTTGGTGTACGAAGTCATTATTTTTTTCTGCTTTTTTTCAAATGGTTATATTTTAATAATTTGTTACTTATTGTTATGAATTACAAGATGTTACAGTCAATAACAACATTATAATTTGTGTAAAAAGTGTCTTAAATAGCTCAAAATCATGCTTTCTTGTTGTCCGAATGAGTCAGTGCATTTTTTCCATCATGTATCATTGTGTAATCAAAATACTTTTCTTTTTGTAATATTTCATTAATTGTATTTATAAAATCCCTAAATACTAATTTACTTAATTCTACAACATTAAATTGTTTAAAAATAACTTTTTTCTTATAAAAATGTTTGTCCATAAATCTTGCGTCAACTCTGTTACCGTACCATATTTTGCCTTTAGATTGGTGGAATTATCTCCCACAACTATGTAAGATACAGGAAATTATGACACTTTCCCTCACTGATAAGATCTGAAGCACTGAAAAGTCTGTGTGCTCTCTCTAAGAAAATATTTTAATCTAAAAAGTTCTTATACCAAGAGTTATTTTGAAGAACGTCAACGCTGTTACCACAATATCAAAAAGAAAACAAAATGTATTACTGATCACAAATTGGGTTATTTAAAGGTATTTTAATCATGATTTCATTAGCGCCATGTGCTCTTAGCATTTATGCTAGTAAGTGGAGTTTTTGGCAAAAAATAAAGAAAATTGTCAATTATGTTAGTCAAACTCTGTTACCAAGGTAGAGTAACAATGCTGACAATGTGGTAACAGAATTGACAGAACTGTCCGATGGAATGGATGGTAAAAAATATACAATTGTTGTTTAAAATCTCATAAACATTATTGAGATATGATGCACCCTTTTAATATTTCAACAACATTTCTCTATTTTTACTGGATATTGTATATAATACATTTTCAGATGAAAACTATTTGCTCCAAGCGGACAATTCTGTGAAGACATAGGTATTTTTTTTATTTTAAAGGTATGCATAGGTCAAATATTATCTCAGTTCCAAATGTTGGAATATAAAGACTGTTTGTCTAATGATACAAGAAGGATTTTTCCTTTTATGATTTATTGTTATTTCTGCACATTGGCTAATTTGTCCGTAACAGAGTTGACAAACAATACAATAAAGACATCTGTTTTTTCATTAAAAGTAAAAAATGGAAGTAACTTGTGTTTGGCAAGCACTGAATTATTAAAATTGAATATGTTTTCAATAAGATACTGGAAAGAATTTCTGTTAGTGAAGAGTTTTTTTTTCTCTTAACTTTATGAAATGCCAAATGTATCTCCAATTATAGAATCACCCACATATATCTGAATGGACAGTCCTGTTGACCAGGAGATGCTTGAGTGATAAATGAGTATGTACAGAAAGACTGATCAGTATTATTTGAGAAACTTACAGCCGAGGGGTGAAAGGGAATCTACCCATGAAATTACACTGAGTGCGTTTTAATCCAGGTTTGTGACAGTATTGGCTAACGCTGGGTGTCGCTGTCACTGACTGAATCAATAGCGCTGATGATGTGGCCCACAGCTGATTATCAACTTTCAGAGACATGCTTAAAGTGTCAATCTGTTAATGGACTCGCATGAACTCCACAAACTGAAGCGAAACCCCTCAGAGCTTAACAGTCTGTCCAGGTATGTGTCTGTTTGTGACCTGGTTCACTTTGGAGTCTATAAAAGAGGGTTGAAAATGATCTGGATGTTTATTGATCCATTATGAGGATGTGGAATATGAAACCAGACGCCTGAAGTGAGGTGAGGGGTTATTCCCATGAGTCACTGAATAAGTACTGTGACCATATAGGACTGTATATCATATGCGTGCCTAAGGCCGGAAACATAAGCAAGTATGCATTATGTTCGATTTTATGATATATAATTCAATCTCGGGTCACCAGCACATTGCCTACTCACAGCACATGTGTAGTAACCACAAGGTCATGTCTGTGAAGGAAAACCAGTTTCTAAGAAATCTAATAAAGCCTCAAATCATTCAGCATCATAACAGTGCATACTTTCTGAGCAGGTTTTGGTTTAGAAGGCAAACAGGTATCTCAAATCATCAAACCATCTGTTTGTTGCAGCTCCCATCGTGCTCCACTTGCGCCATAACACATGTCTACAGACGCTCTGCATGACAAATTAAATGATTCGTGCACCAAAGCGAAGATAGGCAGGTAATGAAGGTGACGGAATGCTGATAGCAAATGGAAAGAGTTTATCAACAGCGTCCTGGGAGATTTTACAGGACATCTGCTACCGAGAAATGAAGCGCAAATGACATGAGGAAAGAAGAGTGCCATGGAAGATAGACTCCAGAAATCAACTGGATCGTCAAGGGGCAGGAAATGGATTATTACAGTTTTTCTCAATTGCTTTGGCTCAAATACAAATGTTCATATACTTTATTTTCTATGTACTATTGACTCTTCTCAACAAATATCAGATTTTTATAAAACCTTCATTTCCATGGTTGACTGTCATGGTGAAAAAACAACTAAACATTTTGACCAGTGTGGCTCACACGATGACAAAAATACTTTATATTTTGGTGGCCTTGGCCAAATTACTGACACGATAACTAGGGTTTGAAGCATGAATGAAATGTTTTGGGTGAGTAACTACATTTTGCAGACATGCAATAAAGTTCTGAAGTTCCAGCAAACAGTTGTGACATTTGCACTCACAGTTTAGAGAATGTTTTCGAAAAATGTGCCAAAGCAATTGAGAAAAACTGTAAAAGCATAGTTACTTAGAACTTGTGACCTTTTGCCGTAGGGATGTTATAGAGCATAATCTTCACAGGAAAAAAAAACTGTCAGTACGCAAAATAAGCTCGAGCACTTGAGCTAAAGTGGAAAAACTGCTAGCAGAGCAGATTAAAGTTGAAGCGCACTGCCAGTAAAGCAGATGTTGAAGCCGTGGCCTAGCAGTTAGAATTAATTTATTAATAAATCCTAATATTTATTTATTAGTAATAAATGTTAGCAGCTATTTAATAGATTTACAAAATTTTTTCATCATATACTGTATATACTAAGGGAACTTACCATTAACCAATTAACAGGCTTTTGCCATATTTTTACAGACTTTTACCGTTAAAATTACAATAATTTTATACAGTGTGGGTGTCATGAAGCAACTTACAAGATGCTAGTTCCCAAAGAGTTCCCAAACTAACTTTTAAAAGGAACTCAGAAAACTTCACATTCACATTAGACTTAAAGTGTTGATTCGACTTAAAAGGATTTCCTGTCTAATGCACAACATTAATATTACAGCATCCATCTATTATTTACATTTGAAATAATGGCTCATAATTGAGAAATTGCGGTTTCCCACCAAAGTATCGGAAGTACATGCAATTTGGCAGATTTCCTCACAATGTCCCATAGTCAATGCATGCCAACTTTTGTGAAGTCTGAACATTGTTCTCACAAGATACAGGTCGATTACTCATTATGGACCACACCCAAAAACATTTCAGCCAATATCTGCTAAACAATTAAATGAATCAACAATTCTTTTAATAACGTTTTGTCAGGGGCATCTCAAGATTAAGCACACCCAATGACAACACGTTCCTGTGTTGAACCATTCCTTTGCATGTCGTTGACCTAGTAACTCTAATTATCATCCAGTAGAGAATATTTTATTTAAATTGGAACCAGATCTGAAAAACAAATGCGTAAACGACTGCTTCACTTCGCTCCATGCTGAGAGAATTCAAGCAGATGCGGCCTTTTCACAGCCTGCCAGATCTCAGGGAACGGGATCTGAGATGAATGAACTCACGTCTGCTCGAACCCCATGTGGCAATTTTAGGAGTCCAAGAAGCAAAAAGGCTGTTGACCCCACTGTGTTGTAACCTCATGCATTGACAAACCACAAGCCAGGAAGCATGTCCAAAAAACTGTCTTCTTGTCATTCCGACTGGCCGTAGTTGAGGGAATGTTGGCCGACCCTTGAGGGATGGACAGATGGACGATTAGCTATAATGAGGTCCAGCAGGGTTCAGTGTGACAGAGCAAAAACAAGAGGCACATGCAGAAACATCCAAGGACGTACTTGTCTCCAGGAAAGTGCAAGTCATTTGATATCTTCTGTTTTGGGGGAAAGGTTCAAACCCAGAATGTTCTGCATCAACACTATAGCTTTGTTCAGCGTACTATTCACACAACATGAAGCTGTGCAAGCTGAATAACGATACTACTGTCTTTAATAGGGCAGCTTATTGCTTAACTGAACTTGTTTCATAAAGAACGAACTTTATACAGTTGTTGAACTGAACTGAACCAACACTAGACTGACTGGAACTGAATAATGACAGTACTATTCACATAACATGAAGCTGTGCAAGCTGAATAACGATACTACTGTCTTTAATAGGGCATCTTATTGCTTAACTGAACTTGTTTCATAAAGAACGAACTTTATACAGTTGTTGAACTGAACTGAACCAACACTGGACTGACTGGAACTGAATAATGACACTACTGTCTCGAATTTTGGATTTGCTTCCTGTTTGAAGTTTGCGTCAGTTTGATTCAGTTACTAAAGCTGCTTTGAAACAATCTCTACTGAATAAAGCACTATAAAAATGAAGGTGATTTGACTTGACACAGCATGTGAGTTTTGTGTCTGCATAGATTACCCTAACATTTGACAAAAAGTGACGTATACAACAGAGGACATTGTGTGAGATACTGAAAATGTTGAACATTTCATACTTGTAAAAAAGACTTTTACACAAAATCAAACTAAAACTAGACGTGGTAGTTTTGTGGTAAATGAACAAAACAGCCTGAAAATGAATGAATTTTACGAACTTAAGTAATACAATACATGAAATTAACCTTTGATCTCTACAACGCAAACATCTCAACTTGATTAATAGCTATTTGGTTCTTGAATTGCTGTTCTTTGGAGATTTTTTAAAACCAGAACATAGATTATCTTCTAAAGAACATATGAAAGAACAAAAACAGAAACCTTAAATTGTACTTCCAGTGCATTGAACTTTTATTTTTAATGCAAAACAGTCCGCCATTTGTTCTTCTGAGGACTGGGGCCTTTTGCTGGTGAGGCTGAATGAATGTCCAAAATCACTCTGCTATGCATTTCCATGTTCAGCTCTTTGACAACTGTTCGCTCTGTTCATGATAGAGGAATGTTCATCTGTAGGTCAACAACTCACACACATGCTTATGGAATTCATGAGGAAGAGCATTAACTCACACAGATCTGCACTTAGGGCAACTACCACTGTCAAAAGCAGATCTTTATGGGACTTTGTGGGTTGTTCTGAAGATATTTTTTGTGAAATGCTGAAATGTACCAGATCATTCTACTATTGCTGGTTTGTAATTACAGTTAGTGGGGAAGCAATCCGAATTGCCCTGCCATGTGAGTCTGATCAGAGTAATATAGGGCTTTAACTTATGCCATTTCCAACATCTGTTTGAGATACTTCATATTAGTTTTTCATCAAAGCTGTACGAGCACAACTTAACAGTCAGAAGTTCACTCACCTTTGCCTTTTCATTATTACTTCATGCATGTCTTGAGTTTGCTGAGAAATGAATTATGAAGGTGTTTTAATGAAATACATGTGTTTTAATTAAATACCACACGTTCTGTCCTCCTGAATTGTGTTGTCATTATTTCTTTCGGGTACAGTTCCATTTCAATTTTCAGCTTTTCAAGCGAGTAATTCATAATTCAATAAATATTCATTTATGTTCTACTAATAAAATAAGATGCCTGGATGCTAAATTAGCACTTGGGCATGATGTTTGTGTGCAAAACAGCATCCATTTAGACTTCAGGATCAATTGCTAACCTGATGCAAGGCAAACATAATACCAGGAACTTTCTAAAGACTGGTTGTTGTGCAACTCCTGTGAACATAATAGCTTGTTTTGCCAATTAAGTGTTAAATTGGTTAAAATTAGCAATTTAATTAGCAAAGTGGACTTTATAAAGAAGAAACTAATGACAGAACTCAAAGACACTGGTTTGTTAGTTTTTCCACCAGGCTTACTAACTATATTAACCAGCAAGACTAGATTGGTTGAACAGCTTCACCAGAAAGAATATGATGGTTCGTCAGCTACTGTACGTGTTGCCAGTCCTCTGGCAAAACAAGTGCTAAACCATATATATTATGAGCTGTTTAATTTTATTTTAAAATATTTATATGTCATGCACTCTTTTTTTCTTACAGTGTAAATACTAAATACATATACAATTAATGATTCATAGAAAGTGCTGTCAAATACACTGTGTATTCAGGCTGTTATCTTTTCTTAAAGGTGACATATCATGAAAATCTGACTTTTCCATGTTTTAAGTGCTATAATCAGGTCCCTGCTGCAACCACCAACCAAGGAAACGTGAAAGAGATTAACCCAGTAACTTTGTTTCGGGAAGCCTTTTTCTGCAAGCTTCTGAAAAAACGAGCGTGTCTGATTTAGCTCCCTTGGTGACGTGGCAAATGGATCTCATTATAATATTACCACCCCTTAATCTGTAAGTTTACACCCACGGCACCATTATTTTGATTTCGCAAGCGATAACGGTGTAATGCCATGGCGAAAGTTTGAGCAAAACATGGTAACTGTTCTGCCTTTGTCTGAACAGACGAGCACAGAATTACACACTATTTAGAGTCCCAGCCTCAGAGGACACAACAGAGCAGTGGATTTATTGATTTATTTAATGTATATTGCTGCTGCCACACAGATCTAAAATAAACATGCGATTTATTTCCCAGCTGTTTACCTTCACAGACATAACCGACTGTTTTTGTAACTCGTGTGTTTTTAACATAAACTTGTGTGTGAATGAGAACTTAGTTTAGTACTCACATGCTGTGACAGCCGCTTTCTGTCCGTGTGCTTCGGATGTGTGCTCTCAGAAAACCTTATATCTGAAGTTTAAACTCATATGGTTTAAAACGCATGATTTCAGCGCGATAAACATGATAATCAGAACCAAAACAGATGTTTTGTAGCAGGTCCAAGCTGTAATGGCTCAGCTCTATTCTGGAAAATAGGGTGGGGAGCAGCAGCTCATTTGCATTTAAAGAGACAGGCACGAAAAACAGCTTGTTTGCTTCCACTCAAAATAGGCATTTTCAAAATTATATAATAAATGATCTGTGGAGTATTTTGAGCTGAAACTTCACAGACACATTCTGGGGACACCAGAGACTTATATTACATATTGTAAAAAGGGGCATAATATGTCTCCTTTAAATGTCTGTGAAATATGATGATAAAACATCTAGTGAACAGGATTTCTTTCCTGATTTGCGCTATTTCACAGCTTATATCCAAACTTGAACCGGGATCAATACAGCACAGGCCTCATTCTGTCCGACTTCACCTTTACTAGAAGTGTTCAATACTCAAAATGATAACAGCCTCTGAAATCATCCACGGGTTTAGCTCAGCGCCAGGCCACTCGGCTGTGAATGTGAACATGAACGCGGTGGGTTAAGTTACTTCACCTTCAGTCAAATGCGCGGGCGAATGCTGATACCTGAAGACCACGCGGTCGAAACGCTCCAGCCCAAAATGCCACCGTTTAAATTTGATTGACATAATTCACAATGGATTCAGAGAACAAAGGTTCCCTGAATGTCAAGATTATGGTACGGAATACACAAGCCTTTCTCATCTCTGGCTGGACGGGTGAGAAATACGTCTTCTATTACAGGATTTAAGCTGCCTGTATTAATTGGTTTTCTTAATTAACACAGCATGTGCGGGCATTAATATTTGCGCCTCATAAGATAGTGGCGCTCCTCATTCAGCACTAAATTATTCAGCTGTACTCAGAGCAGAAACGGGACGAAAATGTGACATTTTAGAAGATATGCTGACAAAAACAGCAATTAGGGGATGTGTTTTTGTGTTTTTAATGATTAAAAATGCTGCTGTTCTGCTGTATTTCTTTAATGATATGTATCGCGACAATAAATAGGATGCTAAAAACTTTGAAAAACAAAAACATCTCTGAACACGATCAACACAGAAAATATGCAAATAGCTCAACAGCGATTAACTGTACGTGCAAGCACTTTCTGTGTGGTTTAAATTGTAAACAAGGGAAAATAATTAGAGTTTAAAATGATTTATTATCCTTATCTGCCAGTTCGACAACTTATTCAATTTGACATGTCATGAGTGTCAACCAGCACTGAATTATTACCTCATTGTCAGTAAGCCATTAATTTACTGTTTGACAGGTTTGGGTCCGAAGAACAAGAGGATAAGACCTACCTGTCAGAAATAAAAATCACAAATGACTAAATGAAATGAAGAGCAGTTTTCGTCTCAGTGCTGACATACTTCCCCTTGAAACAGGAAGTTGGAGCGGGACATAGGCCTATCAAAAGTCGAGGCCACATCCTTCACAAATACTGAACAAATTAATAAAGCAACCAATAAAGACACATCAACAAACAGTTTGTTAGTTAGTTAATCAAAGGTGGGTCATATTTCAAACTTATGGGGAGGGGCTCTCTTTCAAGAGAGCATTTTATTGGAGAAAAATTTAGAGTGCAGGATGATGTCATCAATATTTTTGGGCTGTTTCTTCTAAAAAAAATTAAAGAAAGAAAGAGTGTGAACTTTGTCAACTTTTATACACTGCAAAAAATAAAAAGTGGTAAAACATTATTGAAGGACGTTTTACAAGAAAATGCTATTTCAGTCTTTTTACTTCAAAATTTTACATTTAAAACTTTCTTTGTAATTAACAGTGAAATTTACTAGCAATTTTTGAGAGAAAATTGTGTAGACTAACAGTGTAGACTAATATATAGAACAAGCCACAAAACTTTCTCCAAGACAGCAATGAGATTAAAGTGAGAGCAAATGGAGAATTTTCTTCTCAGATGTTTCTTCTGCAGAAAAAGACCCCAGTTTCAGAAGAGATCTCAGTGATGTCTCAAACTGCGCTCAGATTTGCCAGGATACCTGCAAAGAAAATGCAATGATCTCAATATGAACTCAAACATTTCTCATTCAAGATCAAATAATCTCAGTTGCTCTCCAAACTCATTTTATAGTTCTATACTTTTACTGCATGACAACAACTGACTATATTTTTATTTATTTTTTAAGTTGATACTTCAATAAAATACAAATGAAAACATCAGTGAGCTATTACTGTAAAGAGCAACCACTGAGCAAAAAACTTTCCTGAGGCAAGAGAAGTTCTGGTGAAGTTGGTTTCTCCAAAGAAACATCAGCACGAAGCAGGTCGTGACATCAGCAGTGCCTGAATAAATGATGATGTAAAATGTCGCCTGTGCCGTTGAGAGTGGGACAACAAATCAGGCCGCAGTCCTCCGCGGCCGCTGACACATTCTGACACTGATAGATCCGTGCGGAGAGCTGCTCTTAATTACCTTTTAGCCCAGCACTGGAGAGAGAGAGAGAGCGGGTTAGAGGCGGCCATCGGCCGAACGGCAGCAACAGAGATGAATGTGCAAGACTTCCCACGATCAATCAGCCACTCCGGCCTTCTCTGGATCATCTGACACGTCCCAGAGGAAAAGGCAGAAAGAGAAAGCTCTCATTCTTGCCCATCTCAAAGAGAAAAGTCACAGAATGAGAAAGACAGGTGATAATAAAGAGAAAGACAGTTTGGAGGTGTTTAAGAGGAGAGCTCAAGGTGTGCGCGCTCACAGGCTGATATAGTTAGCAGGCTCTTATCGATCGCTTCTGTTGTAGTTTAACTGCAATTACAGTTTTTCTCAATTGCTTTGGCTCAATTCTCGAATGAAACTTTTTTTTCCCGAAACAGTTTCCAGCAAACAGTTGTGACATTTGCACTCACAGTTTAGAGAATGTTAAGATTGTTTCGAAAAATGTGCCAAAGCAATTGAGAAAAACTGTAAAGGTTGCAAATTCACCCGTGGATCATTTTCACCAGCGCCAGGATGCAGGAAGACATTGATATCACACACACACACACACACACACACACACACATTTACTTAACTAATTAAATAAGGACAAACTATAAACTTCTATTGTTTTTTTTTAAAGCAGTCTACTCTAAGACAACAAATGAACTTAAACCCCAAACATAAAATTAAATTGGTTGCTTTTTTAGATTTTATACAGACAGACGGATATAAAGACAGACAGACAGACAGACAGACAGATAGACAGATAGACAGATAG
>NW_015546020.1:130652-155294 GCF_001515605.1 Sinocyclocheilus anshuiensis | reverse complement strand
CAGACAGACAGATAGACAGATAGATAGATAGATAGATAGATAGATAGACAGAACGACAGATGGATAGATGGGAACATGGACAGACAGATAGATGAATTGATAGATAGATGGACAGACAAACAGACAGACAGACAGGCAGATAGATAGGTAGATAGATACATTGATAGATTTATGGATAGACAGACAGACAGACAGACAGACAGAGACAGCATAACATATATATATATATATATATATATATAGATAGATAGATAGATAGATAGATAGATAGATGATAGAAAGATGGATAGACAAACAGACAGACAGACAGGTAGATAGATAGGTAGATAGATACATTGATATATTTATGGATAGACAGACAGACAGACAAACAGACAGACAGATAGATAGATATATAGATAGATAGATAGAATAGATAGATAGATAGATAGATAGATATGCAAACCTCACAATGTAAAGAACTCCTGATGAACAAGCAGCTCTCAGTTCTTCTGCGTGCGATGCTCTGTTGATTGGTTTTGATGCCTGAGCAGTTTCAGGGTCACTGATTGCTGCTCAGCCTTGCTCTCGGTCTTGCGTTAGCCGCTGTCAACATGCTGAAGTTCAGCCAGTGCCAATCAATCAAAACATCACCCGGCGCTTCACTCAGATCATTTATGGAAATGCAGAGCTGTCTAGCTCACATTTTAAAATCCAAACTGCCAAAGTGCCGATTCACAATCTTCTGATGATGGGTTGCCTCTAATCTGTGTGATTTTCAGTCTCTGCGCTGCAAATAAATTGAATCCAAGTTGAAATCTTGAATATTTGTATGTTTAACTAGGTTTTATATTTACAAACTTGCATTAAGATAGTAAGTGGTTGCTAGGACATGGCTATGCAGTTGCTAAGCTGTTCTGAATGTATTTTTAGTGTGCTGCTATGCGATTGCTTGAGTATTACATTAACATTTACATTTAGTCATTTAGCAGACGCTTTCTAGAGGGCACATAACTCTGAAGTAATGAATTTAGGTAAAGGGGTTCAGAGCCAGTGGTGGTTTTGTAGGCAAACATTAATACCTTGAATTTAATGCGAGCAGCTACTGGTAGCCAGTGCAAATTGATGAACAGAGGTGTGATGTGCGTTCTTTTCGGCTCATTAAAGATTAATCTTGCAGCGGCATTTTGGATTAACCAGTATTCTAACTGGTTACACACTGGTCCAAGTTTAATACTTGTTTGGGTTCGTTCAAATCACCGTAAATTTAAAATAAATGTTTCTAAAT
The DNA here is from genome assembly GCF_001515605.1 of Sinocyclocheilus anshuiensis. Lineage (NCBI taxonomy): Eukaryota > Metazoa > Chordata > Actinopteri > Cypriniformes > Cyprinidae > Sinocyclocheilus > Sinocyclocheilus anshuiensis. The sequence continues at coordinate 154,027 of NW_015546020.1, read as the reverse complement.
CAATTACTAGAGCGTATCAATACACCAGGGTTATTACAGTTAACTAAAACTAAAATATTAAAAATATTAAAATATTAAAAAACCTTTCATTAAAATAAAATAAACGTTAACTGAAATACAATAAAATATGAACAACTTTTTTTTATTTCAGCTAGTTGCCAATGTAACATTTCTTATTTTAATTTAGTTTAACTTCATGTACAAAAATAACAAATATAAAACTGAAAAATTAATAACTATATAGACATATATAACAAAAACTACTAAAAATGACAAAAACACAACAAAATTACTAAAAATACTATAAATTAAATTACTAAATTAAAATGACCAAATTACGTTAAAATTAAAAAATGTAAAAATAAAAACGTCAAAATATTAATAAGAACTATAATATCATCTCAATACTAAAATAACACTGCAAATTACAAGTCAGATTTAGTTTGATACATAATACTGATCTCATGTTACGATGCATTAAACAAAGCCAAAATAGAGTTAAAATTGTACTTTTTAAATCATTACTTCTAAGATATATGATAAACAAAAAGTACTATTCATTAAAATGATAAATGTGGTATTACAGAATTATGACAGAATTATGATAGACACATATATGCTTGCAGTCTGATGTCCCTGACTATATACATTTAAAAAGATTTATATTGATAAATATAATATTTATAACATAAATATTGTATATTTTTAAATAATGTGTTTCATTTACAAATGTGTGACCTTCTTGGTTTACATTATTTGAACTTTAAACTTCTTGTACACTCTTAAAAATAAAGGTGCTTCAAAAGGTTCTTCAAGTGATGCCATAGAAGAACAATTTTTGGTTCCACAAAGAACCATTCAGTCAAAGGTTCTTTAAAGAACCATCTCTTTCTTGCGTTTTTGTAATCTGAAGAACCTTATTTCGCCACAAAGAACCTTTTGGGAAACAGAAAGGTTCTTCAGATGTTAAAGGTTCTTTATGGAACCATTTAGACAAAAAGGTTCTTCTATGGCATCGTGAAGCACCTTTATTTTTAAGAGTGTATCCCGATATATTGTAAAACAGTATATTGTTACAGTCCAAATAACATCCATAATCCATAAATTCTGAGGCGGACTATCAAATATGTGAATAAAGCAGCATGAAGTGTGTTTGACCTCTGTGAATGTGAAGTGTCTCTGAGGGAACATGCGGTTGTTGACATGACGCACAGTGACGAGCTCTGAGAGCTTTCACCTGCCCGCACCGCCATGAACCTGCATCATAGCGCGCAGGGGGATGGACATCATGGGGATGTCCATCCGTGGGGGGCATGGCCAGTGTGTGTGACGGACGTTCAGAGCGTGTACTCGAACCCCAAGGGATCTGCCGCATTCTTTGCAGCTCACCAGACTGCAAGGCGTTACCAGCAATGGAAAAAATCTCCCGATGTGGCGTCGAGTTTCCCGTTATCTGATGGAGCGCTGGATGATGTGCTGGGACACAGCAGCCTCTGCTGACACTCTCATGACGACAGGAGACAGCGGAAGAGAGACCTGCAGTGAGAGACAGAGAGACAGAGAGAGAGAGAGACAGGCCTCTCATGTCTTTCTTCTGTGGCCTGGACTGCATTTAACTCAAAGTACAAAGAGAGAAGATGATAAAATCATTATATTGTGTGAGGGTCATTCTACAGTACGTATTGCATTAAAAAAAACTTTTTCATAAATATTAAATACTTTACAAAAAAATTAAATGTAATATTTAATAATAAACAATAAATTTAATTTTATAAAATAAATTCTAAAAAAATATAAGATATATACAAATAACAATAAATATATATATATATATATATATATAGCTATCAAATATAATTACTATTTAATATAGTCAATAAAAATATTTAATAAAATGTTAAATATTTAAAAATAAATTATGCATTTAATTTTATAAATTAAAATGATCAGAAGTAAAAAAGCAAAATAAAGAAATAAATATTATATAATTTATTGGCATAATCTTTATATAGCCTCTACAAAGAACTCTGATATAATTCAAAAGTTAAAACACATTTTTACAGCTGGTTTGAGGCTGTTTGCAAAGAGACATTCGCTCTGGTATTTATCATTTCTCTTCATCTAAAATTCTGAAACATCTACAGCAAATCAAGTCATCTGCTATCTAACAAGAGATTTTCCCCTCTGTTTTAGCTTTAAAATGTATCAGATGAACCAAAAAGATTATGAAATACATTTTCAGATTTCAAGGATTCAGTTTCAACCACAACCTGAAAATTGGTGTTTTACATAGTGTACATGGAAAGTATCAAAGCACAGGGCATTTTCCTGTGGACCATTTAGATTATTTACTCCAACTTTTTGGGGGTTATCTAAATGTTTGAAAGTCTGATGTGACCAAGTTATCACTAAATCTGGACTTGTTTCATTCTCCGTACATGGAAAACTCTCGGAAACATTCTGAAGGCCCCCCCTTGAATTTCATCAGCACAAGTCATTAACTTTCAAACCTCACAAACTCATTTCTGGGAGCTCAAATTCTCCCTTCATTAAGTGATGACATTCTATCATGAACAAGCATCTTTAATTAAAACATCCTCCCCATCTGATCCGCACGTTTGATTCACGCATGATTCTCAGAGGTGCTGTGAGAGCGACAGATGATGGAACTGAAGCCTGTGTGAAGTGGTAGAGCTGTGGATGGGCCGCGCCTGGTCTCATCCCAAAGGCCCAAATGTTGGCATCAGCGCCGGCTCAATTACCAGTCGGGATGGCTATCTTTCTAATGGACTCTGATAAGAGAATAATCCAAACACAGCACTTTAATGACTTCTGCTTTAATTAGTGACAGTATAAAAGATGATTTGGCCTTCCTATTGTGCTCAGATCTTTTGTGCGAGTTTTGGACGGTGGCTGTTTGCATCGTGAAGTGGTGTGAAAGAAGTTTTTATGAGCTCAGGACTGAAGACTGAGCTGGGAATGAACTAAATGAAGCTAAAACCAAAGTGAAGGTCAATGTCAAAGAGACATTCATGCAAGAAACAATGAAAGATTCTCATGTGTTGAGTCAGTCTGGTAAATGCCGTACTGTTCGTGATTTTTAGCTTAAAAACGTTTTTACGATGTTCAAACTCAAAATCTGTATTGGTATAGAAGGCCTGAATCAGTTTTTTTTTTTTTTTTGACGTGTCATCCTACTTTCCTTCATTATTTAGTTGTTATGGTGTTTTTTCTTCTAAAACTATATAAAAGATAACTATTCAATAATATTCAATCTGGTTTTCGTCCACATCATAGCACAGAAACTACTCTTGTCAAAATCGCTAATGACCTGTTGATGGCAGCAGGTTCTGGTCTGTTGACTCAATCTGAGTGCAGCCTTTGATAACATCTCTCATAACATCACCCTAGCACTCAGTTTGTACAACTTGAACATTTTCGATCAAAGCCATCTCTAGTTACCACTTGTGTTCCCCAAGGTTCAGTTTTGGGCCCTCTTCTGTTCATTATTTACTTACTGCCGCTTAGTCATATTTTTAAGAAATACGATATTCAAATTGAAATAGTCACATTTATTCACATTTAAATATTGTACAATAACATAATATATCATATCTATTTGTCTACAGAAAAAAATGGCCAATTTTGTGGGAGGATTTTTTTTGTACATTTTTTTAAATTTTAAATTATGTTATAATTATATATAAGTTATAATTATATTATATAATATAAGTTATATATTACATAATTGTGTTACATAAGTTAAATATATAATTTTAAATATTTCATTATTAAATAATATTGTAAAAACTTTTGTTTATTTTAATATTATACATTTCATATAATAAAATTATTTTTTAAATATTTACATTATATTTACTTGAAAAATTATGCATAATCTATTAACATTCATCTTGAGAAATCTACAAAAATACAGTAAGAGAAAACTATGTTTGAGATAAGACAAACAATTCAATCAGAACTGATCAGATTTTCCCCAGATTTAAATGGGACGTGATTTCCTTGAAGGCACCTCAGTGACCAGCATGTGACCTTTGAAAAGAAGTGAGAAGAATAAATGTTTTCAGTCATAGTGAAAGGTCACTCATCACATTGAGATCACCAAAATGTCAGCAACTCTTCAAAACACAGAATCAGAGTGAAGCAAATAGATTACCCGTGTAGTACATCTATCCATTTATCCATCCATACACATCTATGTATCTATATGATGTTTGCTTCAACAGTGAAAAAGAATAGAAGGTAAAAGAAGCCTCTGAGCCACACCGTTGGCCAGAAAATAATACATTCAATGTGCAGGTTTCAGTATGCTGTGCACTGCCTCCCTCTAGTGTTCAGCAGAAAAACTGTCCTGGAACCCCATTCGAGCAGTTGAAGTTACTCCGACAGCAGGATGAATTCTCTTTACACTAATTCAGTAACATTACTGTGACAACACAGATACTGCACTTTACAGTTATAGTAAATGTGTTTTTAGCAGTCTTGTAACATATGAGGTCTCTTTAGTCACCTGAGTTGTAAGATCTCTGTGCTCTACATGAAATATTAAAGTTTAGGAGGATATAAATAATCAATTCCCCTCCTACAGGGGACATTTGTGACTCCCGGAAGCTCCTGGAAATGCCAAATATATGTAAGTCTTATCATGCGGAGGCCACCGTTTCCTTATCAATATCAGCAGTGAACCTGCAAACACACTCCCTACCTTTCACAAAGGAACAGATCCGTCAGCATAAATTGACACAAGTTATGTATGTATGTATGTGTGTGGGGGGGGGTGTTTTATTCACATATCTTTATTTCTTATTATCTGTGTGTTGCTGCTGTCTCTGTGTACTGTAAGCATCTGTCACCAGAACAAATTCCTTGTATGTGCAAACATACTTGGCAATAAAGCTCTTTCTGATTCTGATATATATGTATGTATGTGTGGGTATGTATATATATATATATATATATATATATATATTGAAATGCTGCATCTAAAGCTACATAAACAAAATGACAATTTAATTAATAATAATCATTATCCATATATGGAATTTTGTAAGTAAAACTTACCTAAAATATAGTTAAATAAAATTAATTATATTATATTATATGTTAACAAATAAATAATATAATATTATAATATATTAAAAAGTTTTTTGTTGAACTTAAAAAAGTGACACGTGGAAATGTATGCTTTAAATTAAACCGTACATGAACTTTGTATCAGGAGCATAAGAGAGGTACTGAACTGAATTAAATCAAAGTTAATTCAAGCATTTCTGTCAAGCTAGATAAGCAAGTTTATTCTGCAACTGGAACATTGGCCTTGGTAGTGGTGAAATCTGTTGGATTCACACACCTGTGGGCATCAGCCATGAGAAAACACCTGTTTTGTGAACTGTGGGCATATATATGGATGACAGAAGTGTTCAGAGGGCAGAATATTCTACAAAGCTGTTCAAAGCTACATAAACAAAATGACAATTTAATTAATAATAATCATTATCCATATATGGAATTTTGTAAGTAAAACTTACCTAAAATATAGTTAAATAAAATTAATTATATATTATATAATACATAATATATTAACAAATAAATAATATAATATTATAATATATTAAAAAGTCTTTTGTTGAACTTAAAAAAAGTGACATGTAGAAATTAAACCGTACATGAACTTTATATCAGGAGCATAAGAGAGGCACTGAACTGAATGAAATCATTGTGAACTGTGGGCATATATATGGATGACAGAAGTGTTCAGAGGGCAGAATATTCTACAAAGCTGTTCAAAGCTACATAAACAAAATGACAATTTAATTAATAATAATCATTATCCATATATGGAATTTTGTAAGTAAAACTTACCTAAAATATAGTTAAATAAAATTAATTATATATTATATAATACATAATATATTAACAAATAAATAATATAATATTATAATATATTAAAAAGTCTTTTGTTGAACTTAAAAAAAGTGACATGTAGAAATTAAACCGTACATGAACTTTATATCAGGAGCATAAGAGAGGCACTGAACTGAATTAAATCAAAGTTAATTCAAGCATTTCTGTCAAGCTAGATAAGCAAGTTTATTCTGCAACTGGAACATTGGCCTTGGTAGTGGTGAAATCTGTTGGATTCACACACCTGTGGGCATCAGCCATGAGAAAACACCTGTTTTGTGAACTGTGGGCATATATATGGATGACAGAAGTGTTCAGAGGGCAGAATATTCTACAAAGCTGTTCAAAGCTACATAAACAAAATGACAATTTAATTAATAATAATCATTATCCATATATGGAATTTTGTAAGTAAAACTTACCTAAAATATAGTTAAATAAAATTAATTATATATTACATAATACATAATATATTAACAAATAAATAATATAATATTATAATATATTAAAAAGTCTTTTGTTGAACTTAAAAAAAGTGACATGTAGAAATTAAACCGTACATGAACTTTATATCAGGAGCATAAGAGAGGCACTGAACTGAATTAAATCAAAGTTAATTCAAGCATTTCTGTCAAGCTAGATAAGCAAGTTTATTCTGCAACTGGAACATTGGCCTTGGTAGTGGTGAAATCTGTTGGATTCACACACCTGTGGGCATCAGCCATGAGAAAACACCTGTTTTGTGAACTGTGGGCATATATATGGATGACAGAAGTGTTCAGAGGGCAGAATATTCTACAAAGCTGTTCCCATGTTTCAAGATCTGTTTGTAATCGATGCATCGAGAAAACGAGTGAATCATTACACCCCTAATATACACAGCATAGGCTACACGAGTCATGACTGTGGCAACAATTATACACAATATACGACTATATCGTCAATTACACGCAACACTAACTAGACTGTATCAATACATAACTTTAAATACAACAGTATTATACTGACAATTGCACATATCTCACTGCCTCAACAATTCAACTTTAACTCAACATACTCGACTGTATTTATATCCTGCTGGAAAAAAAACACAGCTAAAGCCAGCCTAAGATGTTTGGCTGGTCTTAACTGGTTTAAGCTGGTCTCCCAGCCTTACCAGTTAAAGAAGTGGCCAAAACTTAAAACCAACCTGCTGACCAGCTATGACCAGGCTGGACGACCAGGTAAATCCAGCTTAGGCTGGTTTTAGCTGTTTGTTTGTTTTTCATCTTCGTGGTTCTCTGAACTGATTGATTGTGGTTAATTGCGGCATTCCGCTAGAGATTTGTTAATTAATAACTGTCAAGCAACTAGTACTCCATAAGGTGACCAGATTTCTGAAATGAGAACCAGGGACATTTCCTAGTTCAGTGGTCAAAATATCATTGAAATCTCACGGGGACAATATATTTGTGTATGTTTTTGTTTTTAATTGTCGTGGTTTCCATAGATTAATATCATAATTAATAATTGCAATGATGTTTGAGGATCAAACTTACCCTAGTTTATTAATAGGTGTACAATTCACCAAAAATCACACTATGAAATACAAATAATAACTATTGCAAATAGTAAACAGATCGAAATAGGATTATAACAAAATTATGACTTTACAAACACATTCAAAATAAACACTAAATATGAGAACATATGATAAGTAAAACTGTATTTAACTAATATTTTAAAATTTTCTGACTATATATAACATTTTCACAAACTGTGAGTATAAAGTCATTACAATTTTTCAAATTATTTTTATCCAAGTTATTTTATGTTTATGGATGTTTAAGGAATGTTTAATACTTTGTGCAAAACAATCCTACAAACTTATCATGCCTTGTTATAAAGTGCACACAAACAGTATTACTTTGTTTAACATGTATAGTTATGCCACTAACTTGAAACCAATAAAGATGTCTCTTTTGATAATTTATTTTTTTATTTTTTTGTAACATTGTAACATTGTAAATGTGTGGCCTATGTGAATGAATATTCTTGGATTGAAATACATAGGGCACAATATATTTTTAAATGCTTTAAAAATGTAATTATTTATATTTATAAAATATATTTTCAAAAATTTTTCAAAATATAGATTGATAGTGAATATATTTACTAGATACTATATATATTTTGGGGGAAAAAAAAACAAACTTTTTTGCTGTATGGGAATAATGACCAGCTGACTAATTATTCCTCACACATTAAAAAACAGTAATTTCAACATATCATATATCAACAATCACGCAATACAACTTTGACACAGTATATACAACTATATCAACAATTTCACGTAATATCAACACCACTTACTTGACTGTATCAACTTTTAGACTTAATGTTAATGTAACATAAATGTACAATTACACACATCAACACAACGTTTCAAGTTATAGCGCCCCCTAGCATCATAAATGTGTGAAATGTGACTTGTACACTGTCCATTCTGTGCATTTCAGATATGATATCGCCCTTCTGCGTCTGTCCTCCGACGCCTCTCTGAACTCATACGTGCAGCTGGCCAGCCTGCCACCCTCTGGACAAGTTCTGCCCCACAACAACCCCTGTTACATCACCGGCTGGGGCCGCACACAGAGTCAGTTTAGCATCAAGTACAACAACCTGAAATAATTTCTGACTCATTTTTATTTAATTTCTCTCCTCTGATCTTCGTGCAGCTGGTGGGTCGCTCTCGGCTCAGCTGAAACAGGCCTCTCTGCCCGTGGTCGACCACAGTACCTGCTCTCGTAGCGACTGGTGGGGAAGCACCGTGAAGAACACTATGGTTTGCGCTGGTGGCGGAAGTGAGTCTGGATGCCAGGTGAGAAAGACTAACCCTCAAACAGATCATAAAATATGAGAAGTCGTTTGGTTATGCGGAAAAAAAATCTCATTTTGGCTCCTGTTGGGTTGTTTTTAGGGTGACTCTGGTGGTCCTCTAAACTGTCAGGTCAGTGGTCAGTACGTTGTTCACGGTGTGACCAGCTTTGTGTCTTCATCGGGTTGTAATGCCTACAAGAAGCCAACAGTCTTCACTCGTGTGTCTGCATACATCAGCTGGATTAGTGGCGTAAGTGCAATTCATAAGATCAGAATAATAAACTTTACATAGGAGCTAACAGACAATAAAGATCATGACTGTATCTTATAATACTCAGTTTTTCTTGTGTCATTTTATTCACATCAGATCATTGGATAAGGAGGAAACCTGAAAGGATGAAAGACAAACATCCTCCATTTACCAAGCTTTAACATCTGCAATGGCCAAAAATACATACAGTAAACTTTACCTCTAAACTTGGGCTGCTTTTTAAATTATTTGTGTCCTCAAAAACTCTCACCATAAACATTTGAACCCTAAAAGTATAGTCACTTTCAAAATTAAACACAAGAAGAGTCCATACACAGTTGTCAATAAATGAAATGAGATATCAAATACTGAATGATAAGATAATTGAAATGTGGTTGATATGAAATTGATAACCTGAAATTGCGATGTTTGACATTGTGATGAATGGACGGGACAAAAAAAATTCTGATATGTTAAAATAGGTATGTACATTAAATATTGCATTTGCAGTGTAAGTCTAAAAGACCTGCCACTTGTTCTGTTACCTGTAATGCATTTTTCATTTTAACTATAACTTTTCACTTTTCAAATACAAATCATACAGTAACAAATAACAACACAGTACTTTGTTCATATACTATGGTATAAAGTTCATATACCAACAAACTGTTTTATGTAGTAAAGTAAATTCATGTATAACAAAATATGTTCTGTTAAAACACTTTTTTTTTGTTGTTGTTCACATGCACCAAAGTAAAACGTGAATAATAGATTCGCCATTATTGGGTACACTGTAAAACAAATTCCGTAAAATTTACGGTAAAAAAATGGCAGCTGTGGTTGCCAGAATTTTACAGTAAAAAATACAGTAGCAACATTTTAAGTTTTAGGGTTTTAATATACCAACTTATTGAAGTACTGAAACTTTTGTACCTTTGTAATACACTGATAACCACCAAAAGCAGGTGGTGATGAAAGTCACATGATGAACCAAAGCCTATCACAAGCAGCTTTTAAATAATAACATATATAGAAGGTGCACAGTGTCATTCACACAAACACTAAACACCATCATGGTAACACACATGAAACTTAAATAATGCAATAAACATTAATTTAACAACATTAGATAATGTATGTTATTAGGTAACATACAACCCTAATATACAAAAACGGATAAGAAAAAACTAAGAAGAAAGTTATTTCAACAAAAAAACATCAAATTTGAAATGAACCGCAGGGAATTCTGGGAATGTCAATTTACGGTTATTCACTGTAAATTATACATTCTTTTTCACTTCCAAAAATGGTATACTACCGTAAAATTACATGTAATGTCCAATACAGTTTTTCACCGTATATAGTAGGGGAACTTACCATTAACCATTTAACAGGTTTTTACTGTAGCATTTTTACATTTTTTTTACCGTTAAATTCACGGTCATTTTTTACAGTGCATGTAATGTCATACAAAAATGTGCAATACTGTCTGAATTCACAGTTACTATATTACTGTTATGATTTTCATATTTGTATTAAGGGGATTCCCTCCTGCACAGGCCCTCTGTCCGGATTTCTTTCACTCACTGTGAAGAATCACAAAAGGTTAAAAAGTTGATGACAGCTATATTAACACACAAAGATAATCATGTTTAAATATCAAATCTGATCAGTTACAATCAAAGTAAGTGAGGTGTTGAAGAATACACATTATTAGGAATTTGTCACTTTACGGAGCCCAAAAGTTTTTTAAAATTGGAGACAGCACAATTCATAACCTTCAAGGTTACAGCTTTTTTTTTTTTTTTTTTTACATTTTGGAAATAGATTTTAAATCAAATTTAAATATTTTGAAGTGTAATTTTAATTAAATCTGAGGTATGTGATATCCAAATAAAGCCCAAATAAATATGATCACCATGTTACTCACCATGGATTGTAACTTTGAATCTCTTGTATTTGGTCTCTCGGCTGCTGATGATCAGAAGTTTATAAACTCCAGTGTGTTCAGTTGTGCTGTTATTGGTGGTTAGAGATCCAGTTTGATGATCCAGTTTCAATTTGTTTCTGAATTTCCCTTCAGCACCATCATATGTACAGAAACTTGCTTTATTTAGGTCACATCTAGCAATGAGAACGTCTTCAGGTCCAAACATCCACAGCATCAGTTCATCTTTTTGTACTGCAGTATCACTGTGTAGCATGACCGAATCTCCCTCCTTCCCGGACACAGTCTTCTCTTTAATCTTATCCCAGCAACACAAAGATGAGGAAGAACGTGAACATTATAACAGGTAATCTTAATGCTATGGTAATGTCAAAATTAACACACCTGATTAATTAGATAGCAAGAGTGTTAATTACTTCAAATATTGTGATGGATTTTAGATTTGCACATAAGAAAAAAACTCTTACGGGTATGGAGCAACATTTTAAGCAAACCTGGATGACAAAAACCAGCTTGCGTCTTTTTCTGTTCAAAGAAAAATATTTCCTGTGTAAAATTCACCTCCTTGCTGCATTATACATTTTAAAGACTACGCAAATCCACTTTTATGCATATTTTAAAATATGCATCTGCCAATTATATTGTATTACATTTTTAATTTTTTTATGCTTTATAAATGAGATTAGCCGAAATATATTAAAATGAAGCAAGTTTTTCATTTTATTTCCATTCTGAAAACTGCATTTCACTGTAAAACCCTAATTTCTGATGTACCTGTAACGAGGCGACAGGGACGAGAGACGTGCGGATCCATTTGCAAAGCTTTTATTCAAAGGTGTGGTCAGAAACAGGCGAGGGTCAGACAATGGCAACAGGTACAGTATATTGAGGGCAAGACACAAGAATAGTCCAGTAAACGGGCGTGGTCGATCTCCGGCGAACAATGTCCAAACAGGGTAATCCAAAGGGTTAATCCAAACACAGGCGATGGTCCAGGCAAGAGGTAATCAGTATCCGAACAGGGCGAGACGAGAGGGGTAATCCAGGATGCACAGGCAAGAATCAGAACACGAGAAAACAGGCAAGGCAAAACTAGACTACGGAAACCTCAAACAATAACAGGGAATTGGCTCCGTAAAGTAGCTACGCTAAACAGCATAAACGCTTAAACAATACTCGGCGTTGAATGGTGGTGTGAGACTGATTTATATAGTGTGTGTTATTGGTAGCAGCTGTGTGTGATTGGTTTCAGGTGAGCTTGTGATTAGTGCAATGGAGCATGGGAAATGTAGTCCAGGGTGATGTGTAACAGTCTGTGTAGTGTGAGAGTCCATGTGGAGAGCGGGTGACCTCTGGTGGTGAGTGAACGGAAGTTTATAGACCGGATTCGTGACAGTACCAATGAAAATTTACTAACATATCATTTTTTTTTCAGCCCTCTCGAGTTGTTTGCATCTTTATGTATTAATAATAGCACTAAAATCATCATAACAGGTGTGAATACGATTGAGTTACTCACCATGGGCAATAACCATGAATCTCTTGCAAGCACTCTTTTTGCCGCTGGTGATTTGAAGCGTATAAACGTCTGAATGAGCTCTGCTGATGTTCTTGATGGTCAAATCTCCAGTTCGCTGGTTTAACTGCAGTCAGTCTCTGAATCTCCCATCAGGAACTTCATATAATTTGGTCTGATTGGTGGCTCGTTTGATTTCAGCTATGAAAATCTTTATCGCTAAACTTCCACAGTATCCGGTCATCTTTGTTGAGTGCAGTAATGCCAGTTTGTAGAGTGACAGAATCTCCAACTGTATATTTCAGCGTATTCACTGCCAAAGCGAGTGAAACATGTAGAAGAAACGTGTGAATGGGTTTATCGCTATTTTTTAATTATTTTGAGCTACTCACGCCAAACAAGAACGTTGAATTTCTTGTACGAGACTTTATTGCTGCTCTTGATCTGCAGTTCGTAAACTCCAGAGTTGGTGCTTTTGGTTTTCGTGATGGTGAGATCTCCAGTTCGAACGACCAGCTCCAGTCTGTCTCTAAATCTGTCATCATCAACATCATAGACAGTGCTCTTATTAGTCTGTCCGTCGATTTTGGCTATAAGGACATTTTTAGCCTCAAAATTCCACAGTATTTCATCATCTTTCTGTAGTTCAGTAACACCGGTCTGCAGATGTACAGATTCTCCTTCTGTGAATTTCCGTGTGTCCTCTTAATTTCATAAAGAAACAGACACGCATAAAACATGTTGGCACGTGAATGTAGACGTGAACAACGAATTAGATTTACCCATTAGAGAGCTCAACGAAGTTCAAAAACGAATAAAGTAACACATTGACAGACAATACTGTAGGATATTTGAAGTATTTCAGTTGTGCACCTCGTACAATAACTTTGAATCTCTTCAGTTTTGCTTTGCTGCGGGTGATCTTTAGCTGATAATCTCCAGAGACTGCGATCCTGATGTCGCTGATGGTCAGATCTCCAGTCTGATGGTCCAGCTGCAGTTTGACTCTGAATAGCTCATCATCAGCATATGAGATGTTACTGGCTTTTTTGGGGGATATGAGCGAGGACCATTTCTTGAGGTCCAAACGTCCAGAGCACTTCGTCATCTCTCTGGATCTCGGTTGCACCGGTTTTTAGCTTGACACTGTTTCCCTCCGTCACTGACACTGATTGACTTTCTTTTCTGTTTCTTTATCAAGTGAATGGAGAATATATAAAATAATGCAAAAGACCATTCATTGTTTAAGTAGTCTAAAGTCAATGTTTTGTGAGTAAATAAACTACTATAAATGACGTTCCATTCTGTTCCAAAATGTATTGCATTCTAAAGTGCATTCATAACAAAAGAGAAGCTTTAAAAAGAAACAGATATTTTCTGAAATGTTAGTTTTCAAATCGATTCATTAGAGATTTTGTTCAGAGTTTGATTTGATTCACTGAACAGTGATTTGATTCCTTTTTAAGCAGCTTTTTAAATGCACCTTTAGGGTTCGAAAACTTCTAATGTATCTTCAGTAAGAACAAAAAGTGTTTCAAACTTTATTGTACAAAAAGTATTGTTTTCTGCTAAATCGTTTTGAATGGCTACTTAAATAATGATAGGCTTTGAATTAAACAATTTGTAGTCTAATCAGTCTAGAAGAAAATGTGGTTTCGCACAAATCTAATTACACTTTAGTCTATTCCTATATTCGCTGTAGATAACACTTATCTTTCAGTTTAGAGTATTTTAACTTGTAGTAAATCATACCTAGAGGTGCAGCCACTGACAGCAGGACACAAAGACAAATCAGCACAATATAACCAGCGGACAAACCAGGATCTGGGATGCCTGGAGAGAGACAGTAAAACAAGTGCAATTTCAGTATGAGGGAACATCTAAATGACACTCTTTCAATATGATTTGACATGAACTACATACCAAAAAAACATTGAATCTCTTGTATATGGTCTCTTTACTTTTGGAGATCTGTAGTTGATAAACTGACGTCTCTGATGGTGAGAGATCCCGTCTGATTTTCTGTATATATCATCTGAATTCAGTGTGATCTTATGATTTTTTGTGTGCATTTCAGCTATAAGATTGTCTGGATTTGTAGGTCCAAATGTCCACCGTATTAGATCATGTTTCTGTGAATCAGTAACACCAGTTTGTAGAGTAACAGAATCTCCTTCTCTCTTGTTTTCTAACCCTGCAAAAATCACATCTGGAAACAAACAGGAGCAGAGCAGTTATGTGATTGATAACAGAGTTATGTGATTGATAGTGCATTTTGGGATAGGAAAATAAATTATTACAAACTTAATACATAGAAGGAAAAAAAGTGAATAATAGAAAAGTACACATTTTAACACTGTAATTATCAGTTATCCAGTTGCAGATTGTGCAAACTTGCTCAGAAAATTGGCCTATAATTAAACAGATCCGAGCTACTCACCATGGACAGTAACACTGAATTTCTTGAGGAAGGTCTCGTTGCTGATGATCTTCAAATGATAAACTTCAGAGTGTTTGGTTCTGATGTCGCTGATGGTCAGAGATCCAGTCTGATTGTCCAGCTTCAGTCTGTCTTCAAACCTCCCATCATCAACGTCGTATAAAGAGACTGCCTGAGTTTTCCCATTGATTTTGGCGATAATAGTGTTTTGAGATCCATACATCCACATCAAGAAAAATATTCTTTGTATTTCAGTGACATCAGTGTGTAGAGTGAGAGAATCTCCCTCCTTCACTGACACCTTTTTCGTCTCGCCAAACACCCCTAAAGAACAAACAGTAACAGTAGCTGAAAGTTTTCAAAATCAGTCAACTCTATGAAAACAAAATATTATCGCTGCATGCAGTCGACATATAAAATTGTAAGGATTAGGTTATTATCTTAATAGTACATCCACTAAATACTATAGAGTACAATGAATACTAGGCTATGGAATTAATCATATAATGAACCTAGATGTTGTCATTTGTGGATTTTTTCCAAGCTTGGATGTTCGGTATTTGCACTTAAAACATAACAAAACGGAACCAATTTGGCCTATTTTTAAATTAGCCTATTTCTTGTGTACTTGATTTTAAGAAACTGCAGGTTTCTATCAAATGCTCGTGAATGTCTTTATGGTTTTCAAAATGAGTTTAAGACAGCCATATCACCCTGCAGCCCAAGACTGGTTGCCCACTGAAGCGAAGCAGGGTTGAGCTGGTCAGTACCTGGATGGGAGACCTCCTGGGAAAACAAGGTTGCTGCTGGAAGAGGTGTTAGTGAGGCCAGCAGGGGGTGCTTACCCTGTGGTCTGTGTGGGTCCTAACGCCCCAGTGTAGTGATGGGGACACTATACTGACAAACAGCACCATCTTTCGGATGAGACGTTAAACCGAGGTCCTGACTCTCTGTGGTCATTAAAAATCCCATGGCACTTCTCGTAAAGAGTAGGGGTGTAACCCCGGTGTCCTGGCCAAATTGCCCCCCCTGGCCCTTGTCTATCATGGCCTACTAATAATCCCCAACCACTTGATTGGCTCTATGACTCTCTCTCCTCTCCACCTGTAGCTGGTGTGTGGTGAGCGCACTGGCGCTGTTGTCCTGTAGCTGCCGTCGCATCATCCAAGTGGATGCTGCACACTGGTGGTGGTTGAGGAGAGACCCCCCCCACATGATTGTAAAGCGTTTTGGGTGTACAACAATACACAATAAAGTGCTATATAAATGCATCATTCATTCATTCATTCATTTATCATATGTTGACTGCCTCTAATTATGTGGGAATCTGATTTCTGACCCGCGTTTACTGCCTGATTTGGCTGGATGCCTAATGACGAAATTACGTAACGCAAACGTCACATGTGGCAGGACGCCGAAAGCCCACGCTAGTGACGTAACACACACCGCGCCCCCAGATTATAACACAGACGTGATTTTGTGAATGCGTTTTTTGTAAATGCGAATTTTTGCGTAAGAACATTCCCTACACTCATCAACACGTTAGTATTGTACGCTAGTGTTAGTAATTGAGACCATGAATGAGATAATGAAGTATGAAGAACCGAAGTCGACTTACCGTCCATAAATAATGCAAAGGAAAACAGCAATAACAGTTTCTTCATATTGCTGTAGGCTACTGTAGAATTCAAGCTCCTAACCATGACTCGAGCTGATGAGGTGATCGATCAGGTACCGTCGTGTCTTCATTGTGTCTCAACCGCGCAACCAAAACGAGTGACGGACAAAAGCACTGCTGTCATGGGTGGCACTTTTTATAGAAAGGAATTGTAGGGCAAGATATGCTGGTTATGACATAAAACAACAAATGCTGGCTCGTGAATATCACTTAAGCTGTACACAGATGTTCTTTAACTGTTTAAAATATATTAAAAAGTCAATACAGTACAATATTTGCTCATTTTCAACTGAAAACAAAAACGTAAACAATAACAGTATGTCCAAAAAACCTAAAATATGAAATGAATGAATTGCTGGTGGTATCCAAACAGTATGAACTAGTATTCTTGCTTGTAGTTTTTGTTATTGTACTCTTGAGGGCAAAGGATAGGCCTATCCTAATGAAAGGAGAAACCTGATCACAGATCAGTGTCCATTTGCCATTGAACTCATGTTTGCCAGACTCAGGAATAGACTTTAGAGACAGAGATTCAAGTTCTACTTTGAGCTTTGAACATATAATCATATATATGGACATATAAACATAGCCTGTCCCTTTATGGTCAGTTAATTTATAATGAACAAAACAAATGAGTGAAAAGTGAAGTGAAAGTTGTGACATTTGCCAAGTATGGTAACCCATACTCGGAATTTGTGCTCTGCATTTAACCCATCCAAGTGCACACACACACACACACACACACACTGTGAACACACACACAGAGCAGTGGGCAGCCATTTGCACCAGCGCCTGGGGACCAGTTGGGGGTTCGGTGCCTTGCTCAAGGGTCTCACCTCAGTCGTTGTATTGAGGGCGGAAGAGAGCGCCCTACATTCACTCCCCCCACAAACAATCCCCGTTGGTACCAAGACTCAAGCCCACGACCTTCGGGTTACAAGTCCGACTCGCTAACCATTAGTCCACAATAGGATTTAAGTATAACTTTTCACCCATGACTTGACTTATAGCCTTTATAATAAACATATATTCTTTTAGACTATACCAGTCTGAGTTCTACACATATTTCGATCAATATGTTGTTATGGGACTATTTGTTAGTTTTGATTGAAAGTTTGAAAGGTAGACATTTTAAATCCAGTATTTCTACATTTGACATTAAATGTATATAAACACATTCAAAAACTAAGTACATTTGACAAAAATAAGGGCTATTGTTTTCATGAGCAGTAACAATGGCAAGATGGTTTATACACATAATTAGACACAAATACTGACTGTACAGTTGCTCTACACGACTTCACCGCTAAACAAGGAACTGCACCTCTCTTGTGTAGAAACAGGTTCAGAGTTCGTTTCAAATAAGTGTCTGCTGTTTTAGACTTGTGGAGGGTTATTCGAGCAGTCTGTGACCTCTTAAACAAAATGTTTCAAACATTTGTTTTTTCCTGTCTGTGCTTATTATATCTAACTGGTAAGTTCTAAATGTTTTTTTAGTTACAGTTTTAGTAAAACAGCATCAGTTGTGACTGTGAAAGTGTTCCAATGTTTGTTCCACAGGTGCGTTTGGTGTTGAGATCGATGAAAGACAGACCATATCAGCGATGGAGGGAGATTCTGTCACTCTACACATGGATGTTACTGAACTGCAGAGAGATAATGTGCTACTGTGGACTTTTGGACCTCAAGACACTCACATTGCTAAAATCAACAGAGTCCAC
The DNA here is from genome assembly GCF_001515605.1 of Sinocyclocheilus anshuiensis. Classification (NCBI taxonomy): domain Eukaryota; kingdom Metazoa; phylum Chordata; class Actinopteri; order Cypriniformes; family Cyprinidae; genus Sinocyclocheilus; species Sinocyclocheilus anshuiensis. Next base: position 135,690 of record NW_015546020.1, on the reverse strand, counting down.
AATGAGACGTTTCACAATGGTGCTGATGGGAGATTCAGAGACAGACTCAAGCTGGACTCTCAGACTGGATCTCTGACCATCACAAATGTCAGCACAGAACTCAATGGACTTTATAAAGTAGAAATCATCATTGAAAATAAGGTCTCAAGCAAAGTTTTCATTGTTAAAGTCTATGGTAAGCACAGTATTATTATTATGCATATTTCTGTCTCTTTTCATAATCTTATTTTAAATATAATTTTATAAAATCACCATGAATACATGTAATAACATAATAGTAATTTAGGATATGAGGTAATATGGGGGTAAGTTGGGCCACTGCTTCAACCTAGGAAACCAAGGATTGGGCATTAAGACATGATTTTCTGTAAAGCAGTTTTGAATAAAATTAAAATTAAAATGACTTAATTACAGGATTAACACTTGTTTTCTTAATTATGATGTGATATATTATTTTAAAATGTGGTGAGTTACTTTGAACATTTCCTCGTCCTTGTCATCCATGGCAGTGTTTCCACTTGGTTTGTTACTGTGGTATAATCTACATTCCTCAATGTCATTTAAAAACAAAACCATTTGTGGTTGGTTGCTTTTCATGTTGGTCAGGCTCTTCGCCATATTTTAATTCTCAGCCCAGAATGAACACTTCAGCTAAAAGGCTTTTAGTAGATTTAAACCATCAGGTAAGAGAAATAAAATCCTTTCGATGAGGAAGTTGAGGATGCAAAAGTCATCACTTCTCTGTTCAGGCAAACAGTGATTCAATATGGGAACTACTCAACACTGTATCCTGTTTCTCCAAGAAAAAAGAAAAAAGCAATTTTTCAGCTTGGCACCTTCTATAAGCTGATTTTGCAACTTTACATTGTTCAATTGCAACTTTATTTCTCAAAATTGCCACTTTATACTGTATCTCACAAGTAAAACGTATTTGCATTTCCAACTTTATTTTTCTTGCATTTCTGGACTTATAAACTGTCGTAATAAACCACTGGCAAACAAAGAAGCTCTTACTCTTTTTCTTGTGTTCTTCAGCTCATCTCCCCATTCCTGTGATCACCGGATACTGTCCACAAAATCCTCCATCGTCAGTCTCCAGATGTGAGCTGCTGTGTTCAGTGGTGAATGTGAGTCATGTGACTCTCTCCTGGTACAAAGGAAACAGTTTATTGTCCAGCATCAGTGCGTCTGATCTCAGCAACAGCGTCTCTTTACATCTGGAGGTGGAATATCAGGATAAAAACAGCTACAGCTGTGTGCTCAACAATCCCATCAGCAACCAGACTCAACATCTGGACATCACTCAACTCTGTCAGACACATTCAGATGGTGAGATAAGAGATTTCATTCAGGGATGAACTATCCCTTTAAATGCGATTGTCGCTCCTGTTTTGAGTGCTTTAATCCCGTTCTGTACACGCATGCTTTTGTAATACATGGGAGTGACAACCAAATTCTACAACCAAATTAACTCCCAAAAAAGTGGCAAATGGTAGATATAAAATACCTTAGTATTTACAGAATCCAACTGAACAAATAATGGTAATACCTATCAGCTGCTTCAGCCATCATAAAGCATGTGGTTTTGATACAAAATAAAACTTTTTAAAAACTATGAACCAAGCTCAGTATCAAATGTTTTGGTTTTGACAGGTCGTAGATTTGGTGTTGAACGTGACATTACAGACAAAAGTACACAAATACACAAGCTGATTTCAAAATAAGGCCAAATACACCTCTGTACTGCCTATGTTTTATGGAAATGAACTCTTTGACCATCCTATGGCTATTACTACCAAATGGACGGTCATAATTTCCGGAATGACTTGTGTTCTGAAGTTCTGTAGTTGTGTTCTAAGACTAAACTACAATATACGGGAATCAGTACTAAAACCGGGTTTAGTACTGATTAAGTCTCAAAAGAATTCACATTTAATTTTTCTCTCAATTCTTAGACTACGTCCACTATTATGGGTTTACCGAAGCTGTGATCCGATTGGCTCTCTCTGTTCTGGTGGGCGTGGCTGCTGTTGCTGTGCTGCTTTATGATGTCAGATCCAGACAAGTTTGATAGGGGAGGACAGAAAGACAAGCAAAACAACTGGAAATGCATTGACAGAATTTCCTGTTTCTATTTTGTGACCAATGCTAAACTTTAAAGACATTTCTAATCATGTAAATAATCATAAGGTCAAAAGGGTTGTGCCCATTGGACATGTTTTGATTTCATTATGCAGACATTTGACTGTTAAGGAAGGAAATTGCATAGCTTTGAATATAGAAAAGTAAGGAACTTACAGCTTATTGGTTCATATAAAAGAATTGAATCTGCACAAATAGCTAATGGATTTGATCACACAGTGAGATGACGTTCCTGTAGTTCAAATGGTGGGTGTAACTGAAAGTAGTCTGAAATAGTTTGTCAGACTGAACATGACAGCAGAACAAACCCCGCCAACTCTCAGAATGAAATGAATTTCACCTTCAACACTCCCAGAAAAAAAGTTTCTTTGACAGCTATGATAACAAAACAGGACTGCATTTCTTCTTTTCACATTCAGTCTGATATTTTTCAGGTATATGCAGAAAACTTTTAAGTTCACATGATGATGTCTCACTGCTCACTGGAACAGATCTTGTAGCTGTGACTGAGCATGTGTGATTCAGATTCAATAGTCATATAAGAGAAGCGAAAGCTTAAAAAGGAGATGATCAGTCAGTTTTTAAATCAGTCAGAAGATCAAACCCTTCATTAGGCATATAGTTTTTTCTTATAAAGATGCTCTGATTGATTATTATATGATATGAGTGAGCTTGTAAATTGAATGACATCTAAAAAAAATAAAAAATAAATTACAAATATACAATTACCTTTTAAGTACTTTTATGTAAAATAAAAGCTGCAAAGATTTGTGATTTATTTGTCTTATTTTTATATTATGATATTTATTCAATTCAACTATGCAAGTGTTTTTTTTTTCATGCAGTGAGAAGAATGAAGGTTAATCTACTAAATGTGCTGGTAGTCAAAATGAAACCTGCTGTGGTCGGAGTTACTGTAGATCTGGAAAGAAATATGGTTTATTCTTATTTATAGACAAACATTTTGTGCTTATGAGCGTATGTATTACTGAATGCATGTGCTAATTTTGTATATTGTTAAAGGGCTTGTTTTCCATTCCCTGCTCATATGAAACTCAAACCTAAGCTGTGTTCACTTTCTTGTGTAGAGAATATTTCAGCCTAAAGGTGCATTTGTTTTTGAATTTGAAATATAAACACACAGATTTTATGTTCTGTGTTTTTTTGTATTAAGCCGAAAGGTCAATAGGTGACAATGTCTTTTTTGTTAAAATGGTTTTTGCATCATGCAAATTTGCAGGTATGAGTTTAGTCAATGTAAAATTTAGTATGTATTTTTTTTAATCATCTCATTTGATACAATCTGTTTACTGAAACATACTTATAAAGATTCACTGATTTATTTTGCATGTTTTATCATACAGTACAAACATTGTTTAAATCATAAGCGTTTTATACACAATTTACGAAAGTAATGAGGGCTTTAATACAGCTTTTCTACACTTTTACTGCCATCTGGTGCTCAAAAAGATGAAGTGCATCTACAAAGCCGTTTTTTTGGCAGGGGAAGACAATGAAGGACATTGAATCACTTGACCTGTAATTTGGCTTCAACAACATGCCATAATTCGCCTGACCACGAAACCATTATTATTATTATTATTATTTATTGTTCTTCCATTATCATATTCAGCTATTTGAACAATATCTGATTTTCTGTCACATTTCATCCCTGGTTGTTTGTTATTACGACCAACACAACTAGAGGATAATTTTACTGTACTGAACTGTATAAGATTTGATTGTGTACATACAGTATGAAGCAACACATTTCACACAATTTTGTCGTATTATTTATTAATATTGTAACACTCAAATTCAAACGTGTGTATTTATATATAGGCAGGGCTCGAATTGAGTGGGGATGGCGTCCCCCTGGTTGAAAAAAAAAATGACAAAAAGCATCCCCTCAGTACAACCACCATCCCCTTTGGGTTAATAACGTGTATTATGTAAAACTTATCATGCAAATTAAATGTTAAAATGATCTACTTAAGATATTTCACGAATAACGGCGATTGGCCAATTAGAACTCGGTTCTGTAACAAGCTGCGCGCAAGCGGAAGCAAGTTTTCGTCATTTTTCGCGCAAAATGGCTCAAGCGAAACTTTTGAATTTCTTTTAAAAGAAAACAACAGAAAAGGTATGATTTTTCCTTCATTAGAATTTAAAAACATTCACCTGACATACTGTTATTATTGTGCTGTTTGTGTAACTGTGAGGGATTGAGAGATGATAGGAGAGCTGACATTATGGAGTCATAGACCTTGCAAAAACCAAACAAAAACACGTATTGAGAGTCCAAAAGCATTCACTGCGTAATGAGGCCTATTACAATACAGGTAAAATAGCATTATAATTCAAGCAATTAAAGAAAAATACCCATGTATGAGTTTTTATGTTTTTATATTCATTGCACAAGCAATGTACTTTTCTGAATCAGTAGGCCTACATGTGCGAGCACAAATGTGCTATTAATTTAGTAGTATAGTAGTAACACGGTGTTTCGTTTCTTGAACGAATCAAGTGAGCCAGTGATTCAACGGCCCATTCAGATGGACACTTTCCCTGCGTCCCAATGTGCATACTATCCAGCCTATCTGCCCAAAATAGTATTGAAAATGACTAATATCACATAGAATTTAGGATGGATAGTATGCACATTGGGACGCAGGCTTGTTTCGTTTCTAATTGAATCAGCCGTTTTGAACAAATCATTTGATTTGAACGATTCAATAAATCATTTATCAAAACAGGGGCTTGCTGCCACCTACTGGTGGTTTTATTGTCATCATTATTTATCCATGACAGGCCTAAACCAGCCAAGTTTTCAGCACAAAAACCCATTTAGCAAAATATTGTTTAATTATCAATATTGACCAAAATTCCTCCATTT
>NW_015546020.1:130274-130454 GCF_001515605.1 Sinocyclocheilus anshuiensis | reverse complement strand
TCAGCAGAAAAGCACATTTAGCAAAATATTGTTTAATTATCAATATTGACCAAAATTCCTCCATTTTAGGCCCAAGAAGGAAAAAAAAGTGTCTAAATAATAGTTAATTTAATAAGGCTAATTTTTCATTAAATAAAAACCTTTTTAAAAATTAGACAAATTTTGAAATCATTATGTAAG
>NW_015546020.1:125332-130128 GCF_001515605.1 Sinocyclocheilus anshuiensis | reverse complement strand
AAAGCTGTATCAGTGTTAGTCCACTAGACGACAGAAAAGATCGGATAGTAAGATCAGTGGCATATCAATATCTTACATGAATAACATTCATCAAGCAGATGCTTTTGACAGATTTAGTAAAACGACACAAAGCGCAACACATATGGTATCATATCACTACTAGAACTGAACAAAGTGTTTTTTTTAGTCTTTTTTTTTGCAATAAGGTTCATTTTAACTGCTTCAGCATGAATACAAAGGCACCATACACACGAAGAAAGTTATGTGATCTCAGCTTTAGAGACAGACTGTAATCAACTGAACATGAACATTAATCTGGTACTGGTGTTAATTATTTAAAAAAAACACAGCACATATAGTGGTTAGAGAAACTGCTGTGGTAAAACGTCTTATAAAAAGCATATATGACATTTTCTGACACTCACTGTCTACAATCACACAAAATCAAAACTTTGAGAGTCAAACAAATATTATGCTAAATAGAGTAATGGGTATGAAGCTTCTTACATGCAAGTTTAACAGCTCAACACACGCAGGTTCATTTCATTTTTTGACTGGTGGTATGTTATTTAAGTGAACTTGTCCCCTCTTCCTCATTCACTACATTCTAGATCCTCTCCATTCAGCAGTGGCATCACTACAGTCGCTGATTAATTCACTCGCTTTCCTGTTGAATCAGTCAGAAAATACAGAGACAATGACAAATTAAAAACAGATATGATGTACTGATCTGGATTTATTCATGAGAACTAATGTCAAGCATTTATAATGTACAAAATAATTTAACACAGATTGTCAGTAGCACATTTGACTCAATCGATAAGTTCAATCTAGTTCAGCACTGTTGTCACAAATTAACATGACATTATATTTGTGAACTCAGTCACACATCTTCTAGAATATGCAAGTTTACTTTGTTTACGCTCTTTAATTTACTTTCACATTCACACTTCTTGTTCTCAAAATCTGAATGAGTAAACTGAAAATAGTAACATTACACACATAAGATCATGATCTTTTTTCAAATTATAAATGCACACAAGAGAATCACCTACTTTCAGCCATTTCAGTTCATTTCCACGAGCTTCTGCATTTGATCCTGTTTTAACAACAATCACAGACATATTAGATGATGCACTTTAAATTCATTAGACATAAAGGTCACATAATTAGAAAAACACACTCAAAGCCTGTTTTTTTTTTTTTCATAAAAATCTGATTTATGAGGAGAACTTTAAGTACACCAAATTTCTTCTACATGATTCTACAGAAGTACTGAGAAGAGTATTTTTCTCATTCTTTAACTTATCAAACATATTTGTAAGCCATATTTACTTGCACTATTGATCATTTGCAGTGATTTTTTTTACAATTTTAAAAACCTTAATTATTAATGACAAATTAAATAACACTAAAGTGTGCAATGAAAGTGTGCAATGATCCCCATAGCGACCCCTAGAGGACGCAGTTCGAAGTTCCCATGAAAGGGAACAGGGTATTGCGAGCGGGGTGGGGTATGTGGGTTTGGAGGGGGTTGTGGGTGTTGATAAATAAAACAATCCCACAGCACACTGAAGCACTGAAATACAGAGGGGAAAAGATAGAAAGGGGAAAAATACAATAATTAACACTGCATCGTCAGTGTTGGTATTGTTTCAGACATTTGCACTTAACATTATATGGAAATCAAGCTCAAATGGAGTTAACAAGATTTTTGACCAGCGAATGACGGAGATCCAGGGCGTAGCGTCTGGGTATGCAGAGTATGCAGTTGCATATGGGCCCGGGCAGATTGGGGGCCCGCCGAGCCGAGGGGGAACGAATATAGAGGCCTGCACAGACCCGGCCCTTGTCTGACAGTTTAACAGAATTCTCGGCCCGAGTCCGACCCGAGCCCATGTCTTTTCTCTCTCTTTCTCTCTTCCCCATTACACAGCTGCTGTTGTTGCCATTAAAATAGTTCAGTTTTGGTTTTCAATAACAAAGTGGTTATATTTTGTTTTGTTTCTTTATTAAGCTAATTTAGAAATATGATTGGAACATTTTATGTTTGTTAAATTCAAGTTTTTTTTGTTTTTTTTTTAAATACCAAGCAGCCAGCGCCAAACAGTGACTTGAGCATATGTTTGATCAGTTTAGCCTTCTCAAATCAACATGATTTGAGACAAAAAACTTCATGCATTTCACAATATAAATAAAAAAAATTTAGATAAATTTGTGATAAATATCTAATCGTTTGTGCGAAGAGTGGAAGCTGAAGAGTGGCTTATTTCTAAGGAATTATGCAATACCTCTTCTGACATTTTACCACCCCCATTTTCTGATCACAAGAGTATCGTTATTCGTGCCCATTTCCTTGCTTCTGATGATGTGCGCGGGTTCTGTTCTTACTGGAAACTTAACAATTCCGTTCTCTCTTATAGTGAAGTAAAAGATGAACTCAATAAGATAATTCACAAAAATTGGAATAAAGCAAGAGAAGAGAACAGTTACAGCAGCAATTGGGAATTTACTAAATACGAAATTGGCAAATATCTTAGAAAATGTAGTAGTGATGTGGCAAAAAAGAAAACAACTGATGAAAATACAGTTATATGCAAAATCACTAATCTTTTAACTAAAAATGTGGATGATTTACTTGATTGTGAAAAAGTACAATTGGTTGAATTACAGTGCAAATTAGACAACAGGGGCATTTATTAGATCGCGCAGAAAATGGATTGAAGAGGGTGAACAGAACTCTGCGTACTTTTTCAGACTGGAAAGGCAGCAAGCTAAAAACAACCAAATTCAAAAACTAATGATTAATGGTAATATTAGTGATGACCCAAAAAATATTGCAAAGTTTTGTGCCAAATTTTACAGTGATTTGTATACTTCTAAATTATCCCAACAACATATGAATGATTTCTTTAAATCTTTAGCTAATATAAACCAGCTGAGTGACTTGGATAGACATTTTTGTGATGCCTCTATCACACTGAAGGAGATAGAGGAAGCTATTAACTCTTTAAAAGCTAACAAATCCCCCGGAACAGACGGTCTCAGCTCAGAATTTTACAAGCTGTTTAGTCATAGTATAGCACCATTCTTGTTAAAGGTTTATGAGGAAAGTATAGAGAAAACATTACTTCCAGCCACATTATGTCAAGGATTAATAACGCTTATCCCAAAATTAAATAAAGATCCCCTCTTAATAGACAATTGGCGTCCAATTACATTATTAAATAATGATTATAAAATTATAGCTTTAGTTCTAGCAAAAAGATTGAAATATGTTTTGAACGCCATAATTGACGAAACAGTCAGGATTTATGCAGAAAAGGCACATCTCTAATAATATACGGTTAGTACTAGATATGTTGGATTATTCAGATTTAATAGACAGTGATGGTTTCATTTTCTTTTTAGATTATTACAAAGCTTTTGACACATTGGAACACAAATTTTTATTTCAGGCTCTACAAAAAATTGGCTTTGGCGATGCTTTTTGCAGGATGGTCCAAATGCTGTACATAAACGGAAACAGCTCTATCAAATTAAGTAATGGTACTTCACCTAGATTCTTTTTAAAACGAGGAGTTCGACAAGGATCTCCAGTTTCCCCTTACCTGTTCCTAATTGCAACACAGTTTCTCAGCACGCATATCAACAATAGTCAGTTAAAGGGTATCACAATTGGCAACATTAAAATAAAAATTAGTCAATTAGCGGACGATACAGCTTTATTCTTGAATGATTCGTCACAAATTCCATTGGCTTTGGGTATTCTGTGTAAACATACCTGGCAATAAAGCTCATTCTGATTCTGATTCTGATTCTGATTCTGATTAATGAGCAAGGTCTTTTGTTCAGGTACTCAGACTTTCTTTCCAAATACCAATAACACCAAAAGAATTTGCTACAGTTTTGGGAGCTATCCCCTCTGGTTTATGTATGCTTTTTAAAAACTGTAATTACTCATCAGTATCTACTGCTTCCTTTCCTAAACCTTGTGATACTCTTTGTTTCTCTGAGTCGAAAGCCAAAAATTATAAAATACGATATTTATTTCTTAAGAGTCTGATTTCTGCTCCACCTGTGATTTCCTTTTGGAATAATTTGTTTGTTAACCTTAATTGGAAAAAAATCTGGTCTCTACAGCAAAAATTCTTTCTCACAAACAAAGTGAAAGAAATTTCTTTTAAGCTCATACACAGGTTCTACCCTGTAAAGAAGTTTATACAAAGATTTAAATCTGACATTGAGCTTACATGCTCTTTTTGTTCGAATTCTGAAGAAACTGTGGTCCACTTATTTTGGTCATGTCACTACACTCGGAAGTTTTGGGGTGATATTGGTGTGTTTGTCAAGTGTAAGATTTTGCCAGGTTTCTCAGTACATATGAAAAACATTATATTTGGGTATTATGACTCCTAAACGAAAATATCTGTTTTGTTATTCATTTAATTTTTTTCCTAAGCAAATTTCACATTCACAAATGCAAATTTTCCAACTGTAAACCTGTCTTTTCTGTCTTCCTAAAAGAAATGGAAAATTATTTGAATGTAATTTCAGTATCTACTAATAAGAAAGCTATAAGGACTGTTAGGATTTGCTCTGCCTTTGATCTCTTCATGTAATCATGTTTAGATGATGGCCCTCTTATCTTTATTTTTATGTTATTCTTTTTGTGATTTGTTTCCATTTTATTTTTGTGGTTGATATTATGTGATGTATGTTTATTCTTTGTATGTTTCCGTTCTCTGCAATAAAAAAAAAAAAAGGCGGGGAAACTGGAGGCGGCCCATTCAAAC
>NW_015546020.1:122463-124895 GCF_001515605.1 Sinocyclocheilus anshuiensis | reverse complement strand
TTCTGTCACTAAAACAAATTCCTCATATGTGTAAACATACCTGGCAATAAATCTCATTCTGATTCTGATTCTGATTCTGATTAATGAGCAAGGTCTTTTGTTCAGGTACTCAGACTTTCTTTCCAAATACCAATAACACCAAAAGAATTTGCTACAGTTTTGGGAGCTATCCCCTCTGGTTTATGTATGCTTTTTAAAAACTGTAATTACTCCTCAGTATCTACTGCATACTTTCCTAAACCTTGTGAAACTCCAGTTGGTCAAATCGAAAGTCAAAAGCCAAACATTATAAAATACGATCTTTATTTCTTAAGAGTCTGATTTCTGCTCCACCTGTGATTTCCTTTTGGAATAATTTGTTTGTTAACCTTAATTGGAAAAAAATCTGGTCTCTACAGCAAAAATTCTTTCTCACAAACAAAGTGAAAGAAATTTCTTTTAAGCTCATACACAGGTTCTACCCTGTAAAGAAGTTTATACAAAGATTTAAATCTGACATTGAGCTTACATGCTCTTTTTGTTCGAATTCTGAAGAAACTGTGGTACACTTATTTTGGTCATGTCACTACACTCAGAAGGTTTGGGGTGATATTGGTGTGTTTTTCAAGTGTAAGATTTTGCCAGGTTTCTCAATACATATGAAAAACATTATATTTGGGTATTATGACTCCGACCCCTCAAACGAAAATATCTGTTTTGTTATTAATTAAATTTTTTTCCTAAGCAAATTTCACATTCACAAATGCAAATTTTCCAACTGTAAACCTGTCTTCTCTGTCTTCCTAAAAGAAATAGAAAATTATTTGAATGTAATTTCAGTATCTACTAATAAGAAAGCTATAAGGACTGTTAGGATTTGTTCTGCCTTTGATCTCTTCATGTAATCATGTTTAGATGATGGCCCTCTTATCTTTATTTTTATGTTATTCTTTTTGTGGTTTGTTTCCATTTTATTTTTGTGGTTGATATTATGTGATGTGTGTTTATTCTTTGTATGTTGTACTCCGTTCTCTGTAAAAAAAATAAAAAAAAATTAATGAATAATTCAAATATCTCGTTACTATTTTTACTTTTTTTTTTTTTGGGCCGCTGTGCCAAGGTTGTGTTTGCATGCAGTAATAGCCTACAGCGGCATTTTAATGTCACGCTGAAAAATAACTAACTAAATAAATAAGATTAACGTCATAATATTTTAAGAATAAAGTCCAAATCACGATAATAAAATCATATTATATTGCGTGAAGTTAACGTGAAAATTACACCTACACTCTGCCAAAAAGTCTGCATCCAATCCAAAGGCGGATCGCAAACTACAGAACCACATTACGCCATCTGCTGTTTGCATAGACCAGAGACCTCCTTTTCCGTATTTATCAGCGTCAGTAAAGTTTAATGTATACATTTGAATTGTTCAGTATATTTGGAGAACAAAAAATAAAAGTTTAATGAAGACATAAAATAGCCTACAAAAAAGATAAATAATTTGCAACAATACAAATCTCAGGTTTGAGTTTGTGTTGTTTGTGGTGAATGTCTTTTGCTCCTCCACCTTCTACACAAAACAGATTTTGTCAAAGATTGCAATTGCTAGTAATATCAAACCTTCTAAATATATCAAGGTGTTTTCCGTACTAATGTGCCCTACTGCCATAAAGGGGAAAGCTGAACACATATAGCCTACCAATCTTAAAATATCACTCTGGAGGAACAATGCAGAAACTGTTGTTAGACTTCATTTCTAAATATGTCTATATGAGAAGGTATACAGACTCTGAAGGCAAGTGCACCTTCACACAGAACCACTTTAGGACAGACTGGCATTACTCTCATCTTCAGTGTGACATTTTCAATTGTGCCAATACCCAGTTGATATAACATTTATGTTGTGTTTTTTGTAAGTCTTAGACAAAATCGAAGACTTATTATTTAAAAACTCGTCTGATGTTCAAACTGCTGAAGAAAACGATTCACCCAATCTTATTCCAGTTGTGCTTGTGGTGTCTAGTTGGTAAGTGTTTTATTGTGTCAGCTCATACAGAATCAATGAGAAGATTTAGCAAGTGCTGTTAATGTCATAAATAATGATGATTGTAAATCAATTAATGTTACTAACAACTCAAGTAAGCAAAACAAATGTTTACCTTTATCTTTCTCATATAAAAATGTTAACTTATTTCGATTATGCATTTAAATTAGTGTTAAAGCGTTGTTGCAATTATTTTTAGTAATATCAAATTTGTTTAAAGCAATTATGTCAGTGATGGAGGGAGATTCTGTCACTCTAAACATACAGAGAGATGATGAGATCAAGTGGCGGTTTGGACAAAATATTCTCTTGTAGCTGAAATCAGACAGAACAATAAGAACACATTTTATGATCATGATGCTGCTGCTGGGAGATTCAGAGACAGACTGCAGCTGGATCATCAGAC